>NC_080023.1:22966363-23269393 GCF_030020395.1 Manis pentadactyla
TTACAGTATTTCTTAAATGCTTTACCATTAATTTACTATTATTATTTTGAAAAAATGAAGATTTATTTGATGGGACAAATATTTTGAATTTGGAGATAAACTAACCAGACATTAAAGCCACTGTGAGCTCATAAATGTAGAGCACTTTTTTGAGAAGCCCCATTCACAATTCCAGGCTAGAGAACAAGATTGTCACAGATCTGGCCTCTGGTGAATTGCTGGCTATGTGAGAAGGATTTACTGCAATTACTCATGCTGTGATTTAGATTAAGCCACTTGCAGCTTCAATTCACAAGCACTCAGGAACATTCTCATTCACATTTGTTTAAAGGAGTCCCTTAAACTTCAGACAGTTGTGTTGGATATTCAAAGCAGCCTATTTACTTTAAATGCTGAATAAAGTATACTTTAGCATGACCTTTACCAAACTACACAAATGCAAGATGAAATTATTTTGCTGCTGAAATTTAGTAAACACCTGTTCTTATCTGATTTAGGTGAAGCTGAGTTTAGTAAGACTCACAATATATTTTAAAGTAGATAGGGTCTAAATCTTTATGTTAATTACTCATTTCATGGGAAAATTATTTGGCTCCAATTCAGGTAAAAAAGAATTCATCTATTATTTAAGCTCCTTTAGCAAAAACAAAGAACACATAAACAAATATTCAAACATTTTTGGGGGCTCATCACAGGATTTTCTCACTTAAATTCTAATGTCAGTGTAACTCTGGGGAAAAATTCTGGGACAAAATATCTTCGAAACAGAAATCAGTCAAAGGGAGAAATATGGTGGGAGTAACAAATTTATTTCTTACCAGCAGCCCACTTCTGCCCTCCCATGTCTCTAATGACCTGGCTGCAGAAAAAGAAGAACCCCACCAAACCTCTCTGGTGCAGATAAGCCCTCAGTTGCCCTTGTAATTACCTACTGATATGGAGATGGACTACTTCTCTCCACTCCTTGGAAACACCTACTGTAAGGAGATACATGAAAGCCAAAGAGAGATTCTGGAAATACCGCAGTTTTACCTCAATCAATATATAGGGCTATGGGAGGTACATGCACTGGACATAAAGATAAAACAAAACTACCTCTTAAGATGCTGTTACCTCCGGGAAATTTTTGGTACACTATTGTGATCTTTGGGGGCCACTTTGCAATTACTCCAGAAATACACAGGAGGCCAGCTAACAGGCCTTTTCCCCAAGGTACTAGGAAAGCCAGCCATCACTGGTTCATGTGTCAAAATGTCCAGGGCCACGTCCACTCAACAGTATCTCTAGGGATTAATGCAGTCGGGGCTGGCAGCAGGGTGCTGCTCTGCTGGCCATATCCTGGCTGCAATAACTTCTCTTTGGTTTGCACATACAGTTGTAGAGGAGAGGCAGCAATGTGTGTTAGCATGTCCACAGGGCTCAAGGCTCCTTTTTGGGATTCTCATTCAAATGCTGTAGCACTGTCCACAAGCAAAATGACCAGCCCCCTAGACTATTGGTGTCTGACTTCAGGTCAGATTTCAACAAACCGCTGTGCCTCTCTGTGGTGCCTGCCCTGGTAGGGTTATATGGTACATGAAACTTCCACTTCATTCCTAATTGCTGCACCCATTCTTATAATGCATGTCTAGTAAAGTGGGTGCCTTGATCACTCTCAGTCACCTGCAGCCAGACTTAGACTGCAAAGAGACACTCTAGGCCCCTCTTGGTGGTTTGCTGATCTGTATGACATGCAGGAAAAGCAACCAACAGTCCAGTAGCTGTGTCCACACAAGTCATGGCATACCGATATCCTTCTGATATGGGCAGAGGCACAATATAGTCTATCTGCCACCTGACAAGGAGTATCGACCCTTTACTATCATCCTATGTTGCTGCAGAACTTGGTGTAAATCCCTCTTAGTGCACACAAGGCACCCCTTCTGGGCTCTGCTGACTTCTTCAAAGGTCAACAGCAAGCTCCACTGACCAACTACAGCCCACATTGTCTTTTGCCCCACATACAACAAGAGCTGATGTAAGCATTGGGCAACATCAGAGGCAGGCTTTCCTTCTAGCCTGTGCACCTGGGCCAATGTGTCTGCTTCATCATCCCCTGGGGATGCCAAAGGGAAATGGCCAGTCACATGATATATGGTAACTGCCTTAGCCTGACCAGAGGCCCATAGGTCTTGGCACAATTCTTGCCCACAAAGATGCCAATGACCAACCATCCAGTAGTAATGGTACCATGTCAGTGGCCATAGGGTGGAGCCCTGATAGATGGCCTAGCTGTCATTGCAGACAATTAGAGGGGAGGGCTCCTTCTAAATTTGCAAGAGTATCAGACATGAGCATGATATCATCAATGTAGTGATGCAGCTACACCATTTGCGTTTTCTTCCGTTTGGCCAAGTCCTGAGCTACAAGTTTGTGACAAATGGTGGGACGGTGGAGGTATCCCTGTGAACGGACAGTGAATCTTTATGGCCGGCCATCCCACATGAAGGCAAACTGTTCCTGAATTTCCTGTACTATGTCAAAGGAGAAGAAAGCATTAGCAAGATCCACAGTATAATGGTATGTCCCCAGTTCAAGACTGAGAGTGTCCATAAGGGCTTCTATAGAGGGGATAGCAGCATGCAAAGGGGATGTGACTTTATTCATTTCCTATAGCCCATGGTCATATGCCAGGAGCAGTCTGGCTTTTTGACTTGTCACGCTGGGGAATTAAAAGTAGTATGAATGGACTTTATGATGCACACCTTTTCTAACTCCTGTAGAGTTTCTCCAATTTCCTTGTACCCCCCAGGCAATTTATACTGCTTAGTATTTGTCACTCACTGAGGTACAGGCAGAGCTACAGGTGAGTGCTTAGCATGTCCCCTCAATATTGACTGCCTTTACCACACGTACCCTTAGTCTGAACTCACCTGCAGTGGTCTGTAACCACAGGCACTACATGATGTCGACCCCCAAAATATATTCAGGGATGGGAGGAATGTACACAGTATACTCCTTTGGGGTAACCACCCTATCCCCAGTGGGCTTTGGATTTTCTTCACTCTAAATTGCCTTATCCCCATAGCCATCTGTCACAGCAAGGGTCCCAGGAAAATGCTCAGGATTGCCATGATTCAGAGAACATTCAGTTTCTGTGTCCATCAGCACTAGGACATGTTTTACATTCACAGGGAATCAATTAATTGCTAATTCTACATGTGGCCTCTTGTCCCCACCATGTCCCCCAAGGTGGGGACTTTGACACCCCTCAGTCGAACCATGATGCCCAATCGCCATCCTGTGGGGGTGAGGGCCCAGGCAGAGCCTGAGTACTGTCTCCCCAGAAGTCTTCCAGGGACACAGGCTGGACTTGGGGCTTTGATTCAAGCTTTCTTGTCTTGGATCTCAGCAGCTAGAACTGCTATCTGGCTTTAATTGGTGCCACCATTCTAAAAAGATCCTATTGGGCTGCCCATCAAGTTTTTCTTTCACTATGCTGGCATTTAGCAAATCAACCCACATCTGAGCCTTTGAGAACTTTACTGGGCCCTTTGCATCTCTCCTTTCAGTCTTAACCCATATTTCCTTCCATGCATTTCAACCTCTCCAGACCTGCTAAAGTACAAGTAGCCTCACTTATGTGTTGCCCTATGTGGGGTCTAGAATAGTCACTAGAGACCCAAAAAGAGAAGGGGAAGCTGTATGCAGCACCAGATTTCTCATTCCTACAGTGAACATCTCTTCATCAGGGCCCTGGGGATCCATAGTATAGATGATGATATTTTTCATGCCCAATTTCCGTAACACCTGTTGGAGCTCTGCATACGTTTTCCAGCTAGTGGGTAAGTATGGCAAATCACCCTGATTAGGCCAAACTGCTCTAATGGCAGCTATCAGCCATTCCAGAAGCCCCTGATTCCCTGAGGTATGTTGGACACTTTGCAACTGCTGCTGGAGGGAAGGGTGAGTTGTCAGGGAAGCTAGTTTACTCATTTCAGGACCCAACATAACAATATTTTCCACCCCGTATCCCAGAGAAGCAAAAGCCATGTAGGCAGAGGTTCCGATGGCTTCTGATTATACCAGATGCTCACGTCCACCAGCTCATTCTGGGTATAGAAGCAGAGCATGGAGTGCTCCAAAACCTGGGGAGGGGGCAGCTCCTCCCTCTGAGGATCCCACAGTTGTTATGTTTTTATTTTCTTAATTACAACCTGGTGGGCCTTTAATTCAGGAGAGGCTGGTGCCTTGGGCGGTAGCCTAGGCAGCAGAGTGGCTCTCAGCCCCACCCCCTCATCCTCTTCCGACATCTCCGGCTGAAGGCACCGCTCTTACTCCCCCCTCCTCCACAGCCTCCTGCAACACGGCTTCTCAGGCTGCCTCCTCACTTTCTTCTTTAAAGGCATCCCATAGGTCATCGCCCAGCTCCTCCAAGCAATGTTGAAGTGTGTCTCTCTACTGCCGAAGTCTCTCTTTCCTTGATAACCCTCTCTTTCTCCTTGGTAACACTTTTCACTATCTCGAGAAAAAGAGATCCTATAATCCCAGCTGCTACACAGCCACTCAGGGCCTCTGAACAGTCTTCTATTTCATTGGAGGACTAATTCTACAGCTTCCATGTCTCCACCCTTCCCCAATTCTGGGGAAAGCCCCACCACTCTAGGAAGAGGTTTACCCTACACCAATTCCCCACTAGGAGCTCCCCAATTGGAAGCCCCACAGATAAGGGGCTCCCTGGGAAGCTGTACCTTCTACTGCTGCAGCCATAGGGGCATCCCCACTGTCCACAGGGGGGGTTCCAGGTATCTTCCCACCATCTCTAGGGGCAGCCCACACTAGAGTCACACCCATGTAGACAGATTTTGGGTTCAGAGTTCCTGCCAACTACTGACAGATGTAACTCCTGGAGAAAAGCCTGGAACAAAATACTTTTTAAACTGAAATTAGTGAAAGAGAGAAATAAGGTGGGAGAAACCTGTTTATTTCATACAAGCAGTCCACTTCTGCTTCCCTGTGTCTCTCACGACCAGGCTACAGAAGAAGAGACCCCCACTCAACCTCTCGGGTCCCGATAGGCCCTGGCTTGCCCTTTTAATTACCTACTGATATGGAGATGAACTAATCCTCTCCACCCCTTGGAAACACTCATTGTATGGAAATGCACACTAAAGCCAGGTGAGAGATTGTAGAAATATTGTAATTTTACCCACAGTCAGATAACATGTTTCTTTGACATTTTCCGCCTCTTCTGTTTCAGCAACCCTGGGTTCATGAGAAGCCTAGGTAACTAGGGCTCACAAGCACACCAACACCTTGCCCCTAAATTTGCTGTTTTGTCTCTCTGCCCCTGAATTCCAGCCTGTGCATTCCACCATCACCCATGGTGCCATTATGACCAGTAGTATACTGAATCTCTCCAAAGGGCAAAGCCTCTAACTTTGGCAATAAAGTGAAGAGAATGGTAAAATGTTGTCCTGTGATGTTCTCTGTAGTATAGAGCCTCAAAATTTAGTTTTTGCTCCCTGGATTTCACAAATCTTATAGAGATCTTCTAGTGTCTAGGCTATGGCATGAGTGAATATGGGCTGGACTGAAAGAGAAGACAGGGATAGATGCTATACTTGTTCTTATTAACTTATGTGCTTAGGTGACTGTATATAGCCTCTGATTTTTTTACCCAGTAAAATGTGAATTTCCAAGTTTAGCAAGGGCATGGATAAGTATATTTATCCTTTCAGGATTCATGATAAGGATAGGGATAGCATAATCTTACAAAGGAGAAAGCACATGATTGTAAACAATGTTGCAATCCATGAAGTTTTTTTAAGTCAGAATGGAGAATATTGACTTTCTTTTTAGTGTGATTGAAAAATCACTGAATTGTTTTAAGTGGATAAATGGTTTAATCTATTTTATAGTTTTAAAGATCTGGTGGTGACTATGTAGGTATGAGATTGCATAGAATTTAGAGAGAATGTAAAGGTCCAGTTAGAAAGCTGTAGCTCTTCACGAATGGGGTGATATAGGATTGCTTGGGTATGATAATGAGACAGAGAAAAATGAGTGAAATTGGGAGTTGGTTTGGAGGTAATGTCAGTAAGAAATGTATAGGTTGTATGTGGTGAAGGAAGAAAAGAGGAGACTTGATTGTCTGCTTTGAGAGCTCCGCTTCAAGATAAGAAAGTATTGTTAGGGTTTAAAGTAGCCCTTCCCATTATGTTTATATCCACAGTAAGAGTACATGTTTGTCAAAACCTGTTTATAATTCCTGATTATTTTAAAGAAAGTGGCATCAATTCTAGGGCACTGAGTCACAGATTACTTTCTAAGAATTTTCCAAAACATAAAGTATAATGTTTTCTTTATATTGCCATAATGTTTCCTTTGCGGTTAACCTTTTTAAAAAAAATTTAAAGAAATACAAGTATTTTGCCTCCTTGAAAGTTAAGGCTTCACCTATACCTCTGTTTCCATTATTGCTTACTTCTTCTCCTGCCCTCCACCTTTACTGACGTGAACTTCTAGTCCGTGACATATCTACCTCTATATTCCATTCCTCCATTATCTCATTTCTAACTGCCTGTTACTCCACCTGCCACAAAGTTGCCTTTTGTCCTTTGCATCTTTTTTTCACATTCATACTAGACTGGAAAGAACTTCTCTCAACTAAATACTTTGTTAACATAATAGGTTTTGAGTTTAGTCCAATTTAAGAGAAATGGGACAGCGAAGTATACCTACTTATCTCTGTTCTAGAGAAAATGGGAGTTTGTAAATTTTCAGAGAAAAGTCAGTTCACTTCTTAATTTTTTGATGTGGCCCAGTTAATTTCTAACTTGAAAAGGTGAAGAGAAATGGTCAAGGGGTATCACGTTCGCTCCTTGTGGCGGTGACGACAGCGATACGTACACAGACCTGGTTCACTTCAGTTCTTTATTGTTGCTCGGAAGGTCGGGAGAAGGTGAGTGAGAAGCAGCAACAGCCGGAGGGAGCGAGTGAGAGGAAGAATGAGAGGAGAGAGAGTCTCCTTCTCTTTCCTGCTTATGCCTTTTATAAAGGAAGCTGGCCTAAGGTGATCAAGATCATCGTGACCTTTAAGCTGATTGGTAGCATGCCTTCTGCGTGAGTTGAGCACGAGCGCGGAAGCATGGGGCAAGCCTATAGGAGCAACTTCCTTATGCTAATGCCACCAAACCAGGAAGGGTGGCGCCCAGGAAGCGGGCGCCATCTTAGGGCGTTGGTCAGCTACAGTGGAAGGGCGGTGTTCAGCCATAGTGGGACTCAGCCTCGGCCGTAGGCCGGCCCCGACAAAGGGGGAGAAAGGATGGTGAGCTGAGCACTATCATACTCACACCCATTTTTTCATTGCATTGGTTTCTCTTCTCTGTTTCTACATTGCTACATGTACTCAACTTAAATGTAAATGTTGATGTCAAATAACAATGATTATTCCTAACACCTATTCCCTTCTTTTTGTCCAGTTATTTTAGTGAACTATTTCTTTCTGTATTATAGATATGCAACCCTCGCTCCATTTTTTCCTCCAGTATCATGATTTTAGGAGAGGAAATGAATTAAGAGAGTCAATAGAGAAAAGTATTGCATTAAACACACACACAGCACACATACACATACACCATATCACAGTACTGTATGAAATCCATATTTTTCTAATATAAAGAGTCCAAATAAAAAATATTTCTTCATTCAACAACTTTTTATTGAATCTATACTATTAGGGTGCTAGTGATTCAAAAATAAATAAGACATAGACCTGTTTGTATTGGTTCTTAGACTGGAATGTAGTTTCTTCTAAAAAACGCAAGTCACTGCTTCCACTTACTGTTTGCAGTTTGGCAAGTATATATTCAGGTTGTTCAATCTTCCTCTGTGAGTTTCTAAATATACCCACTGTAAGACTGAATGTGCAGATTTTCTTCCAGCACTGTCAAAGAGAACAGGGAAGTCTTAATTTAATATCCAAGAAGGTCCTAGACACTCATTATCCTTGGAAGCCTCTCTCACTGAGCACTTTTCACAATGAATCCTTGTGGAAAGGTTTTTGCCATTAGAATCAGATAAAATTATTCTGCACACATAATGCGTTAATATGGGCAATACCAAAAGGGAATAACAATGTAAATAATTACAATTGGAACATCTTCATTTTCCCTATAAAATATTGCCATAAAAGGTTATGTTCTATATTATTTTTAAAATGGGTTATTTTCCTTCCAGCGTGTAGCTCAGCTTTGGAAGATGACACAATTCATATATTTCCATTTGGATTTTTCCTAACATTGAGGACAATAATCATCTGCTGTTTTCAAAAAAGTAACAACTAAATGTGGGTAAAAAGCATTTTCTAGTGTTTTAGTGTTTAATTGCTTTTTTGAAAGGAGCTTTCCATTAACTTTAAATAAACATTTAATGGAGATTGCAGCCAGAAAATGTATTTTCCCACTGAAATTAGATTACTTTCCCCCCAAAAAACAGTGTGGGTGTCTAACAGGGTGGGTTGGATCCTTCATAGAGTTCTGCCTGCTTCCTTTTCAGAGTAATTACTGACCTATTATTAACACTCCAGGGAAAAATCCTTTCGGTGATTTACATTTGAGGTCACTCTCTCCTTTGTGTGCAACTACACTAAATACAGGATTTAGTCTTTGTTGGGCATGTGCAAGAACAGACGCTTCAGCTGCTAATTCTTTGTCTCATTTAGTGCATTAAAAACTGAAAGGCTAGTTCCTGCACAGATCAAGGCTGTCCTCTCAGCCACAGAGCCCTTTATGTGCCTTGGAGAAATGTAATTTGAGAGCCTCCCTGGGCCCAGGGAGTTGAATGGAGAAAGTGCAGATGTTTACCTTCTGACCTGGGTGCTTTCTACAGGTCTATTAAGTCTTCCCAACTAGCACAACTCTCATACTTCCCAGTTTCTGTCAATTCATTAAATGCTGATTTAGGTTTTTATGGCAACATTTGTCTCAGATGAGAGTTACGGTAAAGCTCATCATTAAACCTTATAATTTTTAGTGCTGTATGTAATTTATGGTTTCATTTTAAAATCAAATCCACCATAATAAATTCTCTTAAGAACTGGAAGATATATCATGTAGTTAGCTTTTTCTTACAGCGTCATTTATAAAGCCAGGATATGACTTTATGCTTGAGGAATATGTTTTATTTAGAGCACAAAAAGGCATTGATGGATTTGTCATAAATTATCTTCCAAGAAGAGTATTTTAGAAGAATAGTCACATGTGTAATAACCTACGTCCACACACAATGGCATAGGGGTCATTTTAGAAACGTAACAGATATTCAGGAAAAGTAATTGAAAAAAATTTTTCCTAGTTAATTTGAATTGTTTGAGTTATTATATGAACAGTCTTTCAAACTCTACATTTAATTTACCTTTTCTGTCTAAGCTCAAATTCAGGAGCACAGTTTTTTCATATGCATATTGTTCTACCAAGGGACTCATCATTTCATCTCTAGACAACTACAATATTTTCATGATTATTTACCCTTCCTCCATTATTATCCCATGCCCAAATCCATCCTTTAAATTAATGTTAACATCAGTACTTCAGGTAAATATGTGAGGGGGAACCCCTTCTCGCCCCCCACGTTGTCAAAGTATTCCAGTGGCTTTCCATTGCTAGCTTATAGGATAAGGTTCAAGTATTTTTAATGAGGCAACCAAGAGCTTTTCTTAATTGACATTATTCTCGAAATCAAAATTCACTGTATTATAGATTGTACTTAATACTCAAACAGTAGTATTTTGTGGGTTACCTCATTGTATTATGCAACTCATTTTTCCCATAAATACTTATTGTGCACCAATTCTTTTGGAACTATGTGTCCTGTATTGGGTGGGCAAAACTGGGCCTGGTCCTTTACCTTATGTTCCTTAACATCTGGTGGGGGGACAGATATTCATCATATAAACACAAAAATAAATATAAAATTGTACTATGACAAGTGACACATAAAAGAGAGGAGCAAGTGCTATTTATACTTGGTATAGAGGAATTCAATCAGGTCAGAGAAAAATCGAGGAAACTTTCCCAGGAAAGAATTTCAGAGCGACTTTCTAAGGGATATAGATGCTTTTTTGCAAGAAGAAAAGGGGAAGAACATTATCCCCGGAAGTGCCATCTACTGCGTTCCAGGCTTTGACTGATTTCCTTGAGCTTCTTTCCTCTCTGCCTGAAGTTGCTTTCCTACACCCGCTTCTCCACTTTCACCTGATTCAAAACTGACAGCCCTGAGAAATCTTCCCTCGCTCTTTTCTTATCATATGAGTAAATATCCCTTGCTTTCCACATTATAACATATAGTGTTTCTCTGCTGAGAGGAGGGGAGAGGAGGAGAGGAGTGAATCACCAAGGGGAGGAGAGACAGAACTAACACTGCTGCCCTGATCGACATTTTCCTTTCTATTAAAAATCTACCTATTTGTTAAGTTCAAGTAAAAAAAAAAAAAAAACAGAAAAACAAAGAATCTAACATTTTTATAAAGTCATTTTTGATTTTCTGAATCAGATATATGTATTTTTTTACTTGAAACTCCAGTATTTATAAACTTACTGTATGAGTTTTTTATTCGTGAACTTTTTTCTTCCTCCCTGCCTTCCTTTCTCTTTTGTATCTACCCAACTCTAAGTGAGTTCAAAATCCTTAAGGATAGGTTCCAGATTTCCTGAACATTTATTCCAGCAGTTTATATATTTGTATTGAATTATGAAATAAACGTATTTATGCTTTGCTCTCTTCCTCTACTAATATTTTCTTATATTTTAGTTGGCTTTATGTCAAGGTCTGTGTAACCCTTCACTGATCTCTAACACTTCTGCCTGTCTGTTTGGAGTGAAACTGTAAATAGAAAGTATTAGAGTCACAAGACAAATTCCTTGGGCTTGTTTCTTAGCAGGAGTTTCTCAGCCTCAGCATCATTATGCACAAAACTGTCATCATATGGGCCAAGTGATTTTTACTGAGGGAGGGAGGGACTGCGTTAAGTGCTCTTGGATGGTGAGCAGCGTCCCTTATCTGCACCCACCATATGGCAGGAGCTCCTTCCCTCCATCTTTACAGTTCTGACAACAACAAATGTCCCTAGACCTAACTTGTCAAAAATCCCCTGGGTAAGAACCACTTTCCTTTTTTTCCCTCATAAAATTATGATTCCAATTATCTTCCCAAAAAGCGTGACCTTACATTTTCCCGTATCGTCTGCCTCGTTCCTGCCCACTCACATTGATAGTGAGATTTTGAAATGGATCCCTGTTGACTTGATATCTCAGCATGTGGGCGAGATTGGAATCATTGGCAGGCCATGTTCACATTCTCTTTATCCTGATAATTTATAAAAATGTTAAATGAGGGAAAACATCTACCCAGTGCCAATTACAATTCTTAAACAATTTGTGGCACAGAAACTTGTATACCATTGCTTAAAGCAATAATTGGTTCCCCCTGACCACTTTTGAGTATTACTCCTCAATTATATACTACTAGGGCAAACATTTTGACTGTAAGATGTTTTTGTTAACATTCTTTTTCAATCTGAGAATGAAATAATTCTCAAATCTCAGACCAATGCACCAAATTCTATTCTACAATGTTTATTTAAAATTGCATAATAATTGCTTTTATGTACCCTTGTCGTCCTCCTGAAATGGATGTGCATTGTTCCTAAATTTCTTTAGTTGAAAACTTATGTGACTTTTATACATTCCTATATCTTTCATCATAAAATCAATGCAAAATAAGTACTATAGTTTTCTATTTTTTTTGAAAACCCACAATTAGTGTTAATGACATCTATATTGCTCCTGTTTAAATGTGAAAGATGTACTTTTAAGAGCATGTGCCACCAAATTGGTGGCAAATATAACTTGATGAACTTAGATATTAGACACGTTTCTCTGATTACTAATCAGAAAACCATTTAAATGTATGCTAATAAGAGTTTTTATTTTAATATGTGAAATCTAAAACTTTTTAATTTGTATGCTGTTTGCTTTCATTCATACATACAATTAAAAATTTTCAGGTTTATACATGTTTTTTCTAATTTGGTTCTAAACTCTTCAAGGTAAAATATTAATTAAAGTTAGGCAAAATTCAAGCAAAGATATACTGTTGATGAAAGAAATAAAGACAGAAGCATAGAAGTCTTAAGCTGGGAAAAATATTACAATATTCAGATCTTATCCATTCACTAGCAAATGAAACAGCAAAGGGTGTGAAAATTATTTTTAAATGATTTTACAAAACATCTTGATGGTTACTAGTTAGATGATGTCTTGGTGTCTTGATTCATAGTGTACTGGTATTTGTAAGCCATTGTTGAATCAAAGATTTTTGAAGGGGCAATAGATCTGAAAGTCCTCTAATCTAACCCTCTTCTGTCTTTGGGAGCTTTTAAAGGACAAACAGCTTCATTCTCTCTGAAGATGGAGAGTGCATCTCTTTATTATTTATTTATTTATTTACCCTTCTGTATACTTTCAGTCCCTTTACAAATTCTGCCACTAGCTTTAGTTTTTCCCTGTGGTGAAATACAGGATTGTTCTTCAAATGTTGACAACAACCATAAGAAGAGATGTCTCAAGTTTCCTCAGCTTCTTTAAATATACCAAATTCACTAATTCAGCCAGAAATATTCTAATTTGCTATTACTCCTTCCATTCCATTAAAAGGGCCATGCCTGGCATTCAACACAAATTTTCAGGCATGGCCAAACATTTGAGACATTGCTGTCTTATTGTAGATACTGTAATTATGTTGATGAAGCTAGCCTGAGAAATATCAATTCAGGTAATTCAAAATATTAATAAACATTCTAATTTACACTAGGCATGGCATCAAGTGTGGAAGTTAAAAGATTAGTAAGGCATGAGTCTGATTTTCAGATATATGGTAGGATTAACAAATTAATGTAAATCAAATCTCATCAGGAGGAGAACAATAATTCTTGTAGGAAATGAGGAAGAATAAGGATTTAACATTTGATCTAAAGTTTTGCAGACAAATGTGATTTGTCAAGAATAAGAATAAGTGAAAGCTATTGTAAGCTATGGAAAAAAAAGGAAAGAGTACCATAAATGAACAGTTTATTTTGTGGGACTGTAAGTTCTATTTTTAGGTCTTAGACTACAATGGGTTGTAAAAGAATGAAAGAGATTTTAAAAATTAATTACATTTAGGAATCTTTTGGCTAAAATTGTCAGATGGAATCCAGGCTGTAGATGGCTTAAGAAAAAATTAAATAAGCCAAAAGAAAAAAATATTGGTGTCCCATGAGTTTATTTAGCTTCAGGTACGACTTCATCAAGGGTAAATCTACTATGACCTGATCTCTCTATTTCTCTCAGTTCTGCTCTTCTTCATATGACTAGAACCTGCTCGGTAACAGCAGGGCCAACAACAGTCCAGCCCTACATCTTTACACTGTCAAAACCCAACATGAAAATTCCTTGTCCTATAGAAGTTTGTAAAAAGAATAAAAGTCTGGACACTGACCTTCACTGAGCCAGACTAGGTTAAATTCCTCTCTCTGGCCCTGTCACAGTATTGATGCAACAGGAGGCACTGTTTTGGTCAGGACTGAATCACATAGAGAGGGCATGGGGTTGTATCAGCCTCACCTAAAGCACAGAAATTTAAGGTTGCAATAAGTTTAGCTGCACCCCAACCCTAATATCAAGTTTCGGATGGAAAAAGAAAGAAGAATGGCCAAAGGTATAGAAGGAGAGAAAACATGCATTGTGATATGTAATATTTTCCTAGGATTATGCCAAAATCATCTTGCTGTATGAGCAGCTGTTTACTCAGTAACTATATGGTAGGCATTACTCACTTTGTAAAATCCTTACAAGTTCTCTGTAAAGTATATAATTTCATCTCTGTTTTATAATTGAGGAAAATTATGTCTGTTACAGGTATATGAGGAGAGGTGGAATTTGATCCAGGCAATTTTGAAACTAAAATTGATATGTTTTCTACACATTACAGTGTTTTAAAATAATTGCAATATTTACTTAAATAAATATTTAGCTCTACCTTTAAAGGAATGGTCTAGATCAATGTTTACCAACTTGTTTAAACACTGGAATCACCTGAGAAGTAGTAAATAATACTGAGTTCTCATTTCCATCCTGAGGGATATTGATATAAATTCTTATGTGATAAGGCCCATATATTAACATTTCTAAAACTGCTCATGTGTTCCAAATGTGCAGCTAAGTTTAAGAACCAGTGGTGTAAAGAACAAAAGGAAGTCCGGCATAGGAGCCTCACTCTATTTTGCCTGCAGGGTTTAGTTTATGAGATTCTATACTAATAGTCAAAATTCAAAGTCATGATATCAAAGTCAGACAGAGACTGTATCTCCTTCTATGGCCCTGTTTAGTCTTACAAAATGGCTCTTACATATATCATTACCATAATTAAAATCTATACTCCTTTCTTTGCATGGTTATTTATTAAACAAAGTGGAATTAAATGGAAATGACATGGTCACTGTCATTAGCAAGTTTTCTTTCTGAGCCTCACAAAGTTTCCCTTTCCCATCCAAAAATATAAGGCTGACTGAGACAAATCTGAGCAGGAAGAGCAAACAGAGACGAAGTTTCTTTTTCTTTTGTACTTTTCTCAACTTTGCGGACGGGGGCCTCAGTTCTCCAGCGTACATGTCCTGCGTGCAGAGAGCTGGAATCTGTCTTCTTAGCATTCCCATAAAGCCTTTAGTGCTGTTTCATCAGTTTCTTTCACAGTCTTTGGCTCCTTTGTAGAAGCTGGTTCTGAGAAGAGAGAGAGAATTATCTCCTGAAGTCTGTAATGGTGTGACATTGTATTTCTCACCTAAATTAAAAGGCAGAGAAACAGAAAAATACAGTGATGTAAAATCTAGTTGGTAAGGAGCTTAGCAATGAAATCAAGTCAGACTTGGAGATGAGTACATATTTTTTAGCATGGATAAAATAATGTATAAAACTCCTTGAATGAGTGCCTAAAAGACATTTAAGTTTTTGCTAAAGAAAAAAATAAGTCAGGGTTTGGGTAAAAATGAGCCAGTTTTATTCTCAGAGGAGTGTCATACTTCACTAGGATAGAGTTTCAGAATAGATTCTTTCAATGTTTTAAAATGTATGAAACTATACAGTATATTAAATGATATTCACAGACTCATATAAATTCTTATAATAAACGACCATAAATGCTCAAGTTTAATGTACTTCCTCTCTTCTCTGTAGATGTTATTCCCACAAAAAATTCATTCAAACCTTTCTAAGGTGTATATACCCTCTTTAAATATTTAATAGAGAGTGTCACTTCTTTCTGAGACTGATAAAATAAGACTTTTCTTTAGTCCTTTCAACATGAAAGAAGCAATATCACTGACATCATTCTGTCCCTTAGAAGAATGTTTTCAAATTTTAAAAATGAAAAACGCTCTCTTCTCTAACTTAACTTCATTTGCTGGCTCTGAAAACTGTCACCACATATACCATTTTAATACAATTACAAATTGTTTCCATAGACTATAATTATTTCTACTCTCTAGTTTGAGGATTGTGTGGTATAATTTATAGAGAAACACCTTCAACTTCTTAAACATCACATATCCATGTAAAGTATTTGAGGAAATGTAATTGGAAAAGCATGTTTTAAGGTCTAATGTAGAGAATGCTGAATTCTTCAGAAGTTTAGGATTCCATCCATGTGACAATGAGTTATGGACTGGAATCCTTAACCAGCACCTGGACCAGCCACCAAAGACCTACACAGAACCTTGAAAGCTATGTAAGGGTGTATGCATGCTATTTCATGAACAAAGGGAGGCACTGGAAATTTTTTATGTAGATGCATAACACTAACTTATTTATATCTTAAAAAGCCACTCTATTATCTGGGTGGATAATAGCTTGGAGAGATACTACTATGAAAGTGAGAATTTCTGTGAGAATAGTTTGGACCTTCCAAGGACAGTGGTCTTCCAAAACAGGTTAACATTTATATGATTATTTATTTTTTTAATTGATATAGTAAGTGTCCCAAAATATTCTCAGCAACCTTAATGTTTAGCAACCTCAACCTATGGAAGTGTTACATGGGGAAAAATAGTGGGATACAGTGCAAATGCATAGGCAAAATTATTTTAAATATTTTAAAACTTATTAAAATACTTTTTATATCTACTTGAAGCTATCTTCCCAAATTAGGATTTACAGAGCCATGTATTTCCTGTAGCACAGACAGATTGCTCATAGGTTGTCTCTGGTAATCAGATACAAATAACGTAGATATTTGTTAGATAAAGGAGATAGAGCTAATGTAAGTGCTCTCAAGAAACACACTGTCAAGTCTGAGGGGCACCACCTAAGAAGCAGAGACTCATTTCCAGCTATAGGATCTGGAAGAGTAATGACCAATTACAGCAATGAACCAAGTACCGTGCGGAGCTGCGCCTGGAGTAATTGTGAAAGCGACCTTATGCAGGAGAAAACCTAGAGAGAAGTTGTAAATTAATTAAATCATTCAACACATATGTAGTCCTTGTATGTGCCATTCCTTGAACTGGTTTTTGAATACACAGAAATGGAAGAAAAGAAATGACGTTCATGAAACTCATATCAAGAAGGGAAGTCACAATCTTGTTTCCTAAAGAATTATTAAAATCAGGTCCAGGAGACATTGTCTGTTTAGCTCCTGTAAGTAATCTTCCTTCTATAAAGGAACAGAAGTCCTGGAAAAATTCATTTTTTAAGTTGGTGAAAATAGCAACACTTTAAACATATGTATGCATGTTTTCATATTGTCAAAGAAAAATTGCACGGGACAGGGTTAAACAGTCAAGGAAGACTTGATTCAGGCTTACTGTAATAAAGGAGAGAGACTGACCTCAACTCTGCTAAAAGAAAAAATGGGAGAGTTTTTAAGCAGTGGGGTGAGTTAGTGGACATATACTGAAGGATGTGAGTGGGGAAACCTGTCAAAGTGATTGGTTCATCTGTGTTTGCTAATTGACACATTGAAGTCAGGTTCCAGCCTTCCCTAGAGACTGAAAGATAACATTACATTCAAAGAGATGGAACCCCAGGTCTTTGAGAAAAGTATTTCTGGGTTATAAAACTGGTAAGAGGCTATGATAAGATTTACATTTCAAAGGAGCAGAGAAAGAATTTACAGTCGCAACGTTTCTAAAGTCAATGTTCTAAGATAAGGAAGGTCAGGGACTTACAGTCAGGAAGAAACCTGTCTCAAGCTCAGTTAAGCTGAGGGGACAGTTAAGGCCATCTTAGTTAATACATGCGTGGGTCACACCTTTTTTTCTTTTTTTGATTATGCTGCAAGGGCAGTGTAAAAAAAAGTTATAGACCAATTTTTATGAGTAAAAATAGATGTAACAATCCTAGATTATTAATTAGCCAATCAAGTCCAACACTGTATAAAAAAGGATAAAAAAAGTTTGTATGGGAGAATGAATTCAAAATCTACTTTGAAATGAGATGGTTCTGTTATTTTAAGGGTGTTTAACACTGAGTAAATTAACATCTCTCAACCTGTTTTTCCTCTGTAAAATAGGGATAGGTTTTTCTATTACTAATAGTGTAATGGAAGTGTTGTATCTACTGATTATAAAATAATAAACTGTCTTGCTCAATATCACACTGCTACTAAGTAGTAGACTTGAATTTCACTCAAAATGTGGTATTTCCTTCTAAGTTTTAGAAGATCATTTTACTCATAAATAGGAAATGATTGTTTGCTTTTTCAGAGAGTATGTTTTAAAGGCCTTCTTTAATTTGGTATTAGTGTCATGAGGCAGAATTAAGTTGCATGTAGATGTACTGATACCCTGAAGAAAACCTGTGTGGCTTTTGTAATACACACACACAGTTATAATAATTTATAATATCTTGATGTTAGGTCAGTTATTGCATTACAGCACATTGTAATGGACAGAGTCTAATGAAATGAGACGATTTGGCTAGCCACATATTAAATATTGTGGTATGACGGACTGTCACATGTACAAAGCACACATATTCTTACTACCCAGTAGGGTGCAAATAGAAGTAATAGTCAAAGTTACAAGGAAGCAGAATTCACCTCAACCTAAGGGATGATCTAAGATAAGATTTCCTTATAACCAAGCTCACTGTCTGATAAAAACATAAGCAGAGAACTTTCAAGCTGGGAGTTCAGGCATTCTTTTCTGAAGGTGAGAGAAACAACTGGTGTTTGGGGGAGTGTTGGAGCTGTTTCCATATGGAGCACAATGCTACAGCAGGAAAGTAGGAGTGTGTTCTGTGCCACACTCAGTAACTGGTAGTTCACAGCAAGTTTATTCATTTTCCGCATTGCAAAGTTTCAGGATGTGAATTAGGGCAACTGAGAAGAAGTTGGGACAGTCTGAGCCCAGGTAAACTGCAAATTGAAAGCAGTTAGCTAGAGGGAGAAAACAATGTGAGGAGCAAGGTACCAGATGCAGACATCAGCGTAATGTTGATTGGCAGTTTAATGACTCTTGTCATCCCAAAATTAGGCATCCAGAGGCTGTTTCTGTTCTTTCTTAGCATATTGGTGTATAGAATATGGAAATTCTGAGGAGGGGAAATCTAGTGTAACTCCAGCATGAGGAAATCCTGGGGCAAAATACCTAGCTGAAACTGAAATCAAAGGGAGAAATAAAGTTTAAAATCTTTTTATTGCTTACAAAAAGCAGTCTGTTGTCTCTCTCTTTTCTTCTGCTGTGGCAGAAGCAAACAAATCCTCCACCCCCAACCTCTCAGGTTCAGATTAGCCCTCGGTTGCCCAGGTAATTGCCCATTGATATGGAGATGAACTATTTCTCTCCACCCCTTGGAAACACCTGTTGATATGGAGATGCACTAAAGCCAGGTGAGAGATTCTGAAAATATACTGCAATTTTACTTCTAGTAAGAGGGCTGGGGAGGACACTAAATGTTGGGATTTAAAAATAATTGGAAGAATTTAGCATGGACACTGTAGCATCAAGGTCCCAGCAAGGAACACATGGCATACTCAGATGAGGATAATTGAAGGAGAGTTTTAAAAGAACTTTTGAAAAAGGTGTGGGCGTAATAGTGGAAAACTATGGAGACTGTGCAGGCCCCTGTTCTTAACATTAGAGTTGTCACCAACCCTACATCCAAGACAACACAGCGTAGAAGTGCGTATCAGAACTCGGAAGAAGAGAACCATGTAAAGCAAAATTCCTCAAGGCATCTGTAGTCGGTCGCTGGAGAAAATACATAAAATATTGGAGAGAGATTACACTAAACAAATTGTTTATTCTTATAAAATTTAAAATGAATTGACATCTTGTATTTTTAGTTGCTAAATCTGGCAACCTTATCTGTGGGGGAGAATCAAATTTTGTGTGTCTGTTTTGCTTGCTTTCTAATCCTTTGCAAACTGGTAATTTTTATAAAATGTGGTAAAGGTAAATTACTAGTAAAGTGAAGAGACAATTGCAAGCTCTAACTTTTAAAATTAAAACCCAACCAGACCTGAGATTTCTCTGTAAAATTATAATAAAAGTTTCCAGGTGCTATTTGCCTGTCTAGATTTGGTCCACGGAGCACAATTTGAGTAGCAGGAATGAAGAAAAAGACACAAACGAGGATTCATGATGTAGTAGGGGATGTAGAGCCTTCTGGAAGATCTGAGGAAGGTAAGTTCTGACTTCCTCTCATAGAGAAGTTCTCAAAAGATTTTCTGCATTTCCTGCAGTTCTTCGTTGACCATAAGGGGAACGAGCCCCCTGATGTAGCCACATGGGTCCCCATCCTGGGATGGAGCATAAGGCGTAAATGATAGGATGATCTAGGAAATGTAGACATCTAGAGAGGGATTAAATCTATTTAAGAATAATTTCTCCCATCGTATGAAGTGTATGCAGTATATTTTTACTACTTAATCATGTACTCTGCTGATACATGCAACTGTCCCAGTGGGGAAAGTCATTTTTCTTATCAAGGTTCTTACTGACTTTCAGTGTTCAGCTGAGCAATATCTGCACTTGGGCATTCATTCTGAATATTACTGAGTCTGAAATTCAACCCATCCCCACCATAATACAAAACAATCAAAGCTGCTGTTGCTCTGTGTTCTGCATTTCATTGGCTGGTGCAAGTAGCCTCACGTTTTGCCAAAACCAAAGGCACCCCAGGAACCCCGACCTGTGCCCTGTGTCTAACTCGTAAGGCTCCATCAGTAACTAAGTTCAACTTGGGCTTAGGCAGGCCCTGCTGAGTGAGAAGGTTCAAGATGAAAATTCTAACATGAAAATGCTTTTCATCTTTCAGCTACTCTTTATTCATGGGATAAAGGTCAAACTCCTTACTTCATACACGGATGTAGTTTCCAAACCATCTTCCACACTTTATCTCTTTTTAAAGTCATGCGTTATGGTGTATATAATTTTTTTATATCAACCTATTATTTTACTTTTAAATACTTATTTCAGCCTCATGATAGGCATTACAAACTTCAGTAATGGTTTATATGTACATTTTTCTTAAGTTATATACAAATAAACATGAATTTTAAAATACTGCCTGGATATCTCTTCACATTATATGTATGACAGATATTAGGAAGCATAAGAATATTAGACAGTTTAAAGCTATGCCATTCCTTCCTTCTAAAACTTCTCACTTTTTCTTCTTCATGTCCATCATACCCCATATTCTACTGAATTATTTGCAATTCTCTCATGATGCCAGATTATTTTATACCTGAATCTCCTGCTCAGGCTGCTCACTCTCCCAGAGGCTGTCTAGCTCATGAACGCTGACTTGTGTTTGACAACCCAGTGTCAAGATGAGATTTGACTTCTAACCTTGATTTGCCCACTTTTTTTTTTTTTAACACTGGCCCTTTTGCATAGTCACCATGGTATTTGTGACACATTTTCAGGGGTTTATTTTGTCTATTCTTATTAGCAGCATAGCAGTATATAGCAGTCAAGACATTTGGATCTAGAGTCAGACTGTGCTTCAGTTCCCAGCTCTGACACTTGCTAGCTGTGTGAGGGAGGGGGGACTTTACATCTCTGGCTCTGTTTCATCATCTGCAAAATGTGGGTCATAATTTATTTAATAGATTATGTGAGTGAATATTGTGATGAGTTTACCAAAGTACAAAGTTCACAATAATCTATCAGTATGTCTAATAACAATAATAATCAATATTATGATTACTTTACTAATATAGCACTATAATCTACCTAGAGACTGTATTTTTACATATTTCTGATTGAATATCCAAAATCTGTCTAATTACTTAGAATTTAGTAGGTGCTTAGTTCATATTTGTTTACAGAACAAATTAATGGTCCTTTTCACCTAGGATTTAGATAGACTAAAGCAACAGTTCTTGGTATTTCTGTGTATTTTTGCATTTATGCTTATGTAAATGCCTAAACTTTTTTGATATGATACCTGGGCTTGTAACAAAAGTATGTATCCAAATATACCTCAAAGTTCCTCAAGATAATTGAGGAGATATTTAATTTATTCAACTTCAAGTTTAATTAGTACTTAGTGATTGCTGAAGCTTCAATTTGAGATCAAGGCACTAATTTCCAAAGAGACAATATAGACACACAGAGACACAGGCACATGCTCGTAGATGATGGTTGATTAGGCTTTTTCCAAATAGAGATAATATCAGATAACTTTGAATAAAGGCTCTAAGTTACTTTGACCAGTGACACATCTCTACCTCAATGATTCATACTGGTTAATTAAACATAATGGTGCACATATCTGTGTATCAATTTCAATCTGCGTTGAACAAATACTTCAATAGAGTGTTTTGTTTTTTCACTTAATAAAGGTATAGGAAAACAGTTTGATCAAATTCGGTTATATGCTTTTCTTTACTGTTTTATCGCTATATCACTTGCTGAATCACACTCAAATTGATGTACTGTTTGTTGAAAGTTTTTACTCCACTGACTATTTGAGTTCAAATGGTCATAACATCCTAATAACCTGATGCTTGTTCTACAACTGGCCCTGTCACCCTGAACTAGTGAAGGCAAATTATAAAACAATAAATAAATAAACAACAATTACCCTTGGGTAACTTAAGTATTGCTTTTAATTACTTTAAAACAAGCTTTTTAGAGGAACAATATGAACTCTTTGTTTGGTAAACACACTGGAAAAGCAACTGCTCCATTTTGACTTTTTTATGAATTTGTAAGGTTACTTTAATGGGAGACCTTAGTCATACAAAGCCTGCTGTAAGGCAGTTATGTCATTCTGGGGGTAACTATATAATGATAGCAATAACTCAATAGAAATAAATGTAGTTCTTGAACTTGGTGATCTTGCTGAGACAACAGAAGATGCAATAAGAACTTTGATAAATGTATCCTGTAAATTCTGACACTGAATTCCACAGTTATTCAGTCTGTACTAGTACAACTACATTGACAAAGCAGATATGCAATGTACTTGCTTAAATGAAACTAGAAGAACTCTTATGGCATCACTCAGTTTAGATGATATGGATCAAGAACTGTATTCATTTCTGTGTTTACTAACACATTGCACCAAATTTTCCAAATCTGATGATGAAGACAATGATATGTGCCCTATCCAGAAACAGATGGCCAAATAAGCAACTGCACTAAGAATGCACTTTAACAGCATTTTTAAGACTGAATAGTATTCCACTGCATATGTGCTACACACATACATATATATATATAAATATACATACACACCACATTTTCTTTAGCCACTCATTTGATGAACATTTCCAAATTAGTCAAAATCATAAATTCAAAGATTGGAATGGTAGTTATGAGTGACTGGAGGAGAGGAAAATGGGGGGTTATTAATGAACAGGCATTATGTCTCAGTTAAGTAGTATGAATAAACTCTAGAGACCTGCTATACACCATTATAGCTAAAGTCAACATAATATATTGCATGCTTACACTTTAAGACAGATCTCCCTTTAAGAGTTCTTACCACAATCAAATAAATAAGGAGTTCAATGCTGCTTACTAGATTAATTTCCCTAGAGACAAGGATTTTGACTGCATGTCTACCTGATAGCTTTGCAGTTTACCCAAAGAATGTCCCTTGAAACTCTAGTCCAATGATTCACTCCTCATTGGAATATATATATATATATATATATATATATATATATATATATATATATATATATACATACTATGTAATTTGTTTGAAAAAGAATACAATCTTTTTTAACCCTTGGAGAGCTACTATCCATTAGTAAATTAACAATTTTGTAAAATTCTATACTTTTATTTTCATTTATTTATTCAATATGTATTAACAGGTGCTAATCAAGAACCAGCAGTGAATCACTGAATGAAACAGATGAAGTTTTCTCTCTTGCAGAACTTTTCTTATAGAGGGGGGACAAAATAAACAAATGGTTATATTTTTAGGTGGTAATAAGTGTTATGTTAAAAGCAAAGTATTAAAAAAAGAAAAGCAAATGCATAAGGATAATTAGGGGAAGACTCCAAGGAAAGGAGACAATTGAGCAGAGGTCTGAAAGATATGAAGAAGCAAGCCAGGAATATATTGAGAAATAAGCATCTCGACCAAGGCAAGGAGTTACTCTGAAGATCCTGAGACAGGAATAACTTAGAATGCTTATGAAATAAGTCAGCCAGTCAGTCAAAGGTGGTGTGAATAAGAAGAAATTAAGTCAGAAGTTTAGCGGAGATCACATATGCCAAGGTAGCTAATTTGGCTTACATTGTGTGCATTTGAGCATGTAAGTGGAATGATTTCATTTTCATTTTTAAAGGATGATTCTTGCTGATGAATGAAGAATAGATGTGAACAGAACAAAAGTGGAAACAGAAATAAATGAAAAAGTTTTTGCAGTAATCTAGTGAGAAATAATGATGGTAATCTAACTGGGCTATGGTGAATGATATGGTGGGGTGCTGTATAAAATTTGCAGATACAGCCAATAAAAATAATTGATTGGATATGAAGTGTGCAAGAAATATTCCTTGACCTGAAAAGCTAGAACAAAATGAATTGACTATTGCTAAAATGAGGAAGACAATAAAAAGTGAAAAAGTTATTTCTTTTGTAGGGCATCAAATGTTCTTTTTGGAAAATATAGAATTGAAGCAGCCATATACCTATACATACATACATACATATATATATATGCATATTATGTATATATATATATATATATAGCAAAGTTATTGGATACAGAAATCTCTAAGAATAGACTATGTAAAGTAGAGAATAAATTAGATCTCCTGAAGAATGAGAGTAGATGCTGAAAAGAAGACCAATGTTTGAATTCATGGAGATGGGGAGGAACTTATAAAGGATTTAAGGTTTAAGAGCTACAGATAAAAAATTTGAAATTTGAAGTAAAAGAGGATAATGTTCTGGAATTCAAGAGAATAAAATATTTCAAGAAAAATGTAGTCATCATCTGTGTCTACTGATTTCAATAAAGAACACAAATTGGATATGGAAGAGAATTTTAAAAAGTATGTGGCAAGAGCCGTTTTGGTGGACTTGAAGTTTTAAAAATCTGACTACAGAGGGCTGAATAGTTGATAGGAAGAGAAGAACTGGAGAGTGTGAATAAAAACAACTTTCTTGTAGAGCAAGGAGATGAAAGTTGCTGACAACAGACTGGGTTCCTGAGCCTTGGAAGGAGGCAGGTTTAAATATCTTAAATTTGACCCTAGTTTTCTACACTGAATAAATGCATTTTCTTATACAATGGCTTGTACTGTTAAAGATTTCTGGTTTTATTACCTTGATTATATCCCATATATCACACATACAGTATAAATTTCTAACTGCTAAGTTTATGTGATAATTACACTAATTAGCAGCTTGTTTTATCCTAGCACTTTTCAGGAATCATTTTTATCTCTACTCACTAGTAACTCAGGAAAACAGTCAGTTATTTATTTAATTATTTTTAATAATAGTGAGGGTACTTATTTATTTCCATGGAATATAAAATGTTCAATAATCCTTGAGACTGTTTGTCAACTATATAGCCCTAAATAAATACACCAACCCTAAACTGCCAGTTTATGCCCTGCTCAATACCATCTCCTTTTTCTAAAGGTCTCCCTTTATTTTCTTGCTCTCAGTGAAACCTGGCTGGCTCCTCTTAACACTGATTTCCGTAAAGACCTCTCTTGAGCAGTTTGTTCTTTTCTACCACTCTATGTGAGGTCTTCAGATGCTAACAATGTGCTCCTTTCTCTACTAATGCTGGTGAAACCCTCCCTTCTACCTCCTTGAAAAACTCAAGTTTATGAAACATGCAATCAGACCTTTCCACTTATTGTTCTTTGTTGCTGTTTTTACTCACATCCACACCACTGTTTCTCATTTTCTCAGCACTTGACTCTTGGTCTTTATCCTTCTACTCTGATTGCAGGCTGTTTCAGAATCCAGGTAAATGATATGCAGAGCACTCTGATCTCTTAATTCCTTGTCTCTTTAGCTTGAACAATTTTTGTTTGTTTGTTTTCTATGTTTTGTTTTCTTTTAATTCCACCTGAGCCACTACTGGACCTCGTCATCACAAAAAAAACCACCCATCTTCAAGCATCTCACTCTCTGTATTTCATGTCTACTCTCAGCTCATTTATTGTATTTTTCGTTCACTAAAGTTCTCTGACTTAACTAACATTTACATTTTATTTTCTTACTCATACTAATTAAGTCTGAGGCCTACTCACGTTATCAGTTTCCTCCTACTTCATGTAAATTCATGTTTCAACCCTTTCATATTCCCTTCATGTTCCCTTAACCCATCTGTCTTCCAAGTCACTCACCTTACAAAATTTCAGTTCTGGTTTTACTCATGTATGCCTTTATTATTTTCCTGAAACGATACAGTTGAGTTTTGCAAAAGAAAAGTTAGTTACCCAACAGTGATGATGGTGTTCATTTCAAATTCACGGTTACAAATCTCAAACATGAACTCAGTAGTGCCACCCAGTACTCCCAACCCTCCCTACTAAAACCGATCCTTCCCTCACCAAGGAAACATCCACAAACAATTTCCTCGGAGTCAGTTCTCCACTTCCTTCCACTCACTCTCATATGGTGACCCCAACAAAGAAACTGCAGAAAATTCAAGGCACTACTAGAAGTATCTCATTAACCCACTATCAGTTTCACTAACTGGCTAAATTTGTGCCTACTAAATTCATATCTTCTATTAATGTTAAAGTGGAAGATATATCCCAACCTGCCCCATCTATAATACCCATCCTGCATTCCTCCTGTTCTTGCCTTCTTAATGACCTTCTCTAGCAATATATTTTTTGCTATACATCATTTTCTTCCTCTTTAAAGAATGCACAATGGAACTGTAAACATTAATATCATCTGTTGGAGGAAGACAATATGATAAAAATAAAAAAGAAAGTCCTTCAATTCCCCAAAAAATGCTCCATTTTCTGGGCTGCATTACAGAGGAACTCCTCAATACTGAGTAACCAAATATAAATATTGTACAGAGTTCCCCAAAGTCTGTAAATGCTAGGAATATAGTATAGCATTTATACTCTTGTCAGACAAGCAGCTGGATCTTTAGTTTTTGACTTGAGGTTGCATGGTTGAAAAGGCATCTGGAGGTTAAAACATACTGAGTGATTACTGGAAAATATAGATAATGTTTAAAGGTAAGTTTATCCCATGTTTTGCATGTTTTTGGTCTCCCATTAGTAATCTAAACTTATTCATTGGTTTCTATTTGTTTATCCCCAATTTTTCTTTGGTATCATTAATCTACAATTACATGAGGAACATTATGTTTACTAGGCTCCCCCCTTTCACCAAGTTCCCCCCCACAAACCCCATTACAGTCACTGTTCATCTGTATAGTAAGATTCTGTAGAATCACTATTTGTCTTCTCTGTGTTGCACAGCCCGCCCCGTGTCCCACACACACTATACATGCTAATCGTAAGGCCCCCTTTCTTCTTCTCCACCTTCTCCCTCCCTTCCCACCCATCCCCCCCAGTCCCTTTCCCTTTGGTAAGGGGCCATTCTTGGGTTCTGTGATTCTGCAGCTGTTTTATTCCTTCAGTTTTTCCTTTGTTATTATATTCCACATATGAGTGAAATCATTTGGTACTTGTCTTTCTCCGCCTGGCTTATTTCACTGAGCATAATACCCTCTAGCTCCATCCATGTTGTTGCAAATGGTAGGCTTTGTTTTCTTCTTATGGCTGAATAATATTCCATTGTGTCTAAGTACTACATCTTCTTTATCCATTCATCTACTGATGGACACTTAGGTTGCTTCCATTTCTTGGCTATTGTAAATAGTGCTGCGATAAACATAGGGGTGCATCTGTCTTTTTCAAACTGGGCTGCTGCATTCTTAGGATAAATTCCTAGAGGTGAGATTCCTGGGTCAAGCAGTATTTCTATTTTGAGCTTTTTGAGGAACCTCCATACTGCTTTCCACAATGGTTGAATTAATTTACATTCCCATCAGCAATGTAGGAGGTTCTCCTTTCTCCACAACCTCGCCAACATTTGTTGTTGTTTGTCTTTTGGATGGTGGCCAAGCTAACTGGTGTGAGGTGATATCTCACTGTGGTTTTAATTTGCATTTCTCTGATGATTAGCAATGTGGAGCATCTTTTCATGTGTCTGTTGGCCATCTGAATTTCTTCTTTGGAGAAGTGTCTGTTCAACTCCTCTGCCCATTTTCTAATTGGATAATTCACTTTTTGTTTGTTGAGGTGCGTGAGCTCTTTATATATTTTGGATGTCAACCCTTTATTGGATCTGTTATTTATGAATATATTCTCCCATACTGTAGGGTACCTTTTTGTTTTATTGATGGTGTCCTTTGCTGTACAGAAGCTTTTCAGCTTGATATAGTCCCATTTGTTCATTTTTGCTTTTGTTTTCCTTGCCTGTGGAGATATGTTCATGAAGAAGTCACTCATGTTTATGTCCAAGAGATTTTTGCCTATGATTTTTTCTAAGAGTTTTATGGTTTCATGGCTTATATTCAGGTTTTTGATCCATTTCAAATCCCAATAAACAAAAGTATGGGGTTAGACAGTGATCCAGTTTCATTCTCTTACATGTAGCTGTCCAGTTTTGCTAACACCAGCTGTTGAAAAGGCTGTCATTTCCCTATTGTATGTCCATGGCTCCTTTATCGTATACTTATTGACCATATACGTTTGGGTTAATGTCTGGAGACTCTATGCTGTTCCACTGGTCTGTGGCTCTGTTCCTGTGCCAGTACCAAATTGTCTTGATTACTGTGTCTTTGTATAGTAGAGCTTGAAGTTGGGGAGTGAAATCCTCCCCACTTTATTCTTCCTTCTCAGGATTGCTTTGGCTATTTGGTGTCTTTGGTGGTTCCTTATGAATTTTAGAACTATTCCAGTTTGTTGAAGAATGCTGTTGGTAATTTGATAGGGATTGCAATGAATCTATAGATTGCTTTGGGCAGGATGGAGATTTTGACAATATTAATTCTTCCTAGCCAAGAGCATGGGATGAGTTTCCATTTGTTAGTGACCTCTTTAATTTCTCTTAAGAGTGTCTTGTAGTTTTCAGGGTATAGGTCTTTCACTTCTTTGGTTAGGTTTATTCCTAGGTATTTTATTCTTTTTGATGCAATTGTGAATGTAATTGTTTTCCTGATTTCTCTTTCTATTAGTTCATTGTTAGTGTATAGGAAAGCCTCAGATTTCTGTGTATTAATTTTGTATCCTGCAACTTTGCTGTGTTCCGATATTAATTCTAGTATTTTTCGAGTAGAGTCTTTAGGGGTTTTTATGTACAATATCATGTCACCTGCCAGTAGTGATATTTCAACTTTTATTTACCAATCTGGATTTCTTGTATTTCTTTGTTTTGTCTAATTGCCGTGGCTTGGAGCTCCAGTACCATGTTGAATAAAAGTGGGAAGGGTGGGCATCCCTGTCTTGTTCCCGAGTTTAGAGGAAAAGCTTTCAGCTTCTCACTGTTCAGTATGATGTTGGCTGTGGGTTTTTCTTATATGCCCTTTATTATGTTGAGGTACTTGCCCTCTATACCCATTTTGTTGAGAGTTATTATCATGAATGGATGTTGAATTTTGTCGAATGCTTTTTCAGTCCCTATGTATATGATCATGTGATTTTTGACCTTCTTTTTTGTTTATGTGGTGGATGATGTTGATGGATTTTTGAATGTTGTACCATCCTTGCATCCCTGAGATGATTCCCACTTGGTCATGGTATATGATCCTCTTGGTGTATTTTTGAATGCTATTTGCTAATATTTTGTTGAGGATTTTTGCATCTGTGTTCATCAGGAATATTCATTTGTAATTTTCTTTTTCGGTGGGGTCTTTGCCTGGTTTTGGTATTAGGGTGATGCTGGCTTCATAAAATGAGTTTGGAAGTATTCCCTCCTCTTCTATTTTTTGGAAAACTTTAAGGAGAATAGGTATTATGTCTTCTCTGTATGTCTGATAAAACTCTGGGGTAAATCCATCTGGCCTGGAACTTTTTCCCATTGGTAGTTTTTTGATTACCACTTCAATTTCGTTATTTGTAATCGGTCTGTTTAGATTTTCTGTTTCTTCCTTGGTTGGTCTTAGAAGGTTGTATTTTTCTAGGAAGTTGTCTGTTTCTTCTTGGTTTTCAAGCTTGTTAGCATCTATTTTTTGTAGTATTCTCTAATAATTCTTTGTATTTCTGTGGGATCCATCGTGATTTTTCCTTTCTCATTTCTGATTCTTTGATTGTGTAGATTATCTTTTTCTCTTAATAAATCTGGCTAGGGGATTAACTATTTTGTTTATTTTCTCAAAGAACCTGCTCTTGGTTTTATTGATTTTTGCTATTGTTTTATTCTTCTCAGTTTTATTTATTTCTTCTCTGATCTTTATTATGTTCCTCCTGCTGACTTTAGGTCTCATTTGTTCTTCTTTTTCCAATTTCGATAATTGTGTCTTTTTTGACTATTCATTTGGGAGTGTTCTCTCTTCTTTAAATATGCTTGGATTGCTATATACTTTCCTCTTAAAATTGCTTTTACTGTGTTCCAAAGAAGGTTGGGGCTTTGTGTTGTTGTTGTCATTTGTCTCCATATATTGCTTGATCTCTATTTTAATTTGGTCATTGATCCATTGATTATTTAGAAGCATGTTGTTAAGCCTCCATGTGTTTTGTGAGCCTTTTTTGCTTTCTTTGTACAATTTATTTCTAGTTTTTTACCTTCATGTTCTGAGAAGTTGGTATTCGAATTTCAGGCTTTTGGAATTTACTGAAGTTCTTTTGTGGCCTAGTATGTGGTCTATTCTGGAGAATGTTCCATGTGCACTTGAGAAGAATGTGTATCCTGTTGCTTTTGGGTGCAGAGTTCTGTAGATGTCTATTAGGTCTATCTATTCTAGTGTGTTGTTCAGTGCTTCTGTGTCCTTACTTATTTTCTGTCTGATGGATCTGTCCTTTGAGTGAGTGGTGTGTTGGAGTCTCCTAAAATAAATGCATTGCATTCTATTTCCTCCTTTAATTCTGTTAGTATTTGTTTCACATATATTGGTGCTGCTGTATTGGGTGCGTATATATTTATAGTGGTTATATCCTCTTGTTGGACTGAGCCCTTTATCATTCCATAATGTCCTTCTTTGTCTCTTGTTACTTTCTTTGTTTTGAAGTCTATTTTGTCTGATACTAGTACTGCAACACCTGCTTTTTTCTCCCTGTTGTTTGCATGAAGTATCTTTTTCCATCCCTTGACTTTTACTGTGTGCATGTCTTTGAGTTTGAGGTGAGTCTCTTGTAAGCAGCATATAGATGGGTCTTGCTTTTTTATCCATTCTATTCCTCTGTGTCTTTTGATTGGTGCATTCAGTCCATTTATATTTAAGGTGATTATTGAAAGATATGTACTTATTGCCATTGCAGGCTTTAGGTTCATGGTTGCCAAAGGTTCAAGGTTAGCTTCTTTACTATCTTACTGTCTAACTTAACTCGCTTATTGAGCTTTTATAAACACTGGTGATTCTTTATTTCTCTCCCTTCTTATTCCTCCTCCTCCATTCTTTGTATGTTAGGTGTTTTATTTTGTGCTCTTTTGTGTTTCCTTTGACTACTTTGTGGGTAGTTGATTTTATTTTTTGCCTTTAGTTAGTATTTGATTGTTCTGCTTTCTCTGCTGCTGTTTTATTTTTTCTGGTGACATCTATTTGGCCTTAGGAGTATTTCCATCTAGAGAAGTCCCTCTAAAATATCTTGTAGAGGTGTTTTGTGGGAGGCAAATTCCCTCAACTTTTGCTTGTCTGGGAATTGTTTAATCCCTCTTTCATATTTAAATGATAATCATGCTGGATACAGTATTCTTGGTTTAAGGCCCTTCTGTTTCATTGCATTAAATATATCATGCCATTCTCTTCTGTCCTGTAAAGTTTCTGTTGAGAAGTCTGATGACAGCCTGATGAGTTTTCCTTTGTAGGTGACCTTTTTTCTCTCTCTGCGTGCCTTTAATACTCTGTCCTTGTCCTTGATCATTGCCATTTTAATTATTATGTGTCTTGTTTTTGTCCTCCTTGGGTCCTTTGTGTTTGGAGTTGTGTGCTTCCATTGTTTGAGTGACTATTTCCTCTCCCAGTTTGGGGAAGTTTTCAGCAATTATTTCTTCAAATACACTTTGTATCCCTTTTTCTCTCTCTTCTTCTTCTGGTACCCCTATAATATGAATATTATTCTGTTTGGATTGGTCACACAGTTTTCTTAATATTCTTTCATTCCTGGAGATCCGTTTATCTCTCTCTGCATCAGTTTATCTTCATTCCTGTTCTCTGATTTCTATTCCATTAATGGCCTCTTGCACCTCATCCATTCTACTTTTAAATCTTTCCAGAGATTGTTTTATTTCTGTATTCTCCCTCCTTATCTGTTGCATATTTCTCTGCAAGTCCATCAGCATGGCTATGACCTTTAGTTTGGATTCTATTTCCGGAAGATTGGTTAAGTCTGTCTCCCCAGGTTCCCTCTCAGGGGAGGATGTCTGTGTGATTCTGGTCTGGATCAAATTCTTCTGCCTTTTCATGGCAATAGAGGTGGTCGTGGGCAGTTGGTATGTGTGTCAGCTGGGAGAGCAAAGTCCCTTCCCACTTTCTTCTCACCTTCCTCTCCTGGGAACATCGCCCCCTAGCTGCTTGTGCTGGGCAGCTGCATGCAGACTGGGTCTCTTGATTCTTGCCTGGCCTCTGTGGAAGAAGCTCTGTGCCTCTGCTGTGGGTTTGACTGTTCTCAGTTTGCTGCTCTGCTATGGCAGGGCTGAGCTGGAGGGGGAGCGGGCAGGAGGCTGTTTATCCCCATGAGGGGCCTCCAAGCTGCACTGCTGCTCAGGGAGTTAGGGCGCCCTCAGTGTCCCGGGATTCCCAGCTGCTGGGCTGAGTGTGCTGGGATGCTTCTGTCCAGCTGTGAGGCTCCTGTCCCTTTAAGACTTTCAAAAAGCACTCACTTTTCTTTTGTCCCAGGGGTGCTGGCTGTGGGAACCTGCTCACAGGTTTTATTGTTCTGTTTCCCTAGTATCCAGCACCCCATGCACTGTGTGTCTGTGCTCTTGGTACAGATGGCTAGGGCTGGGTATTTAGCAGTCCTGGGCTCCCTCTCTGCTCCGACTCCTCTCCTCCCACTAGGTAGCTGGGGTGGGGAGCACTTGGGTCCCACCAGGCCGTGGCTTGTATCTTACCACCTTCCTGAGGTGCTGGGTTCTTGCAGATGTAGATGTAGATGTAGCCTGGCTGTTTTCCTGAATCTTTTGGTCTCTCTTTTAAAAATAGTTGTATTTGTTGTATATTCAAAAATATATATGGTTTTGGGAGGAGATTTTTGCTGCCCTACTCACACTACCATCTTGGCTCCAAATCCTCCATCCCCATTTTTTTTATTATCTTATTCTATTTGAGTATTGGTCTCTATCACTCCATTGTTTTGTTCTTACTAGTCATCAACATTTGTGACAAATTTTCTGTTTTCTTTTTACTCCATCTCTCAGCAACTTTAGTTAAGATAGACTAGACCTTTATTGTTAATACATTTTATTCTTTGATTCAGAAAAATGACAGTTTCTAGAATTCCCCTGGCCTCACTGTCTACTTCTTCTTACTCATATGTATAGATTTCTCTTTTTTTTTGAAGATCAGTGTCCCAAGGATCTTTTTTAACATCCTTCTGTTTTCATTTTGTACTTTCTTCCTGTGTGATGTCATTCTTTCCTGTGTTTAGTACTGTTAGCTCTCCTCACCTCCATAACTTGCATCTACCTTAATATATGCAGTTGGCCATATTACTAGACACAAATCCTAGCTCCCTGAAAACTTTCTTTATATGTGTTGCTACAATCTAGTCATTTGTGTTAGTCAAAAACCTGTGGGTGATCTTTATTTCCCTTCTTTCCTTCACACACCATTATCTCATCCATTGGTAAACTTTCAACTATGCTGTCCAAATGTATTTCAAAGATGAATATCAAATTAATTCTTCTTTTCATCAGATTCACTATGACCATCACCGTAACCATCATCAGACCTCACCAAGACTACCTTAAACTCCACCTGGTCTCGTGATTTTTGTCCTTGTTTCACTACCATGCCTCCAGCATTGAGTCAGCGTGATCACTCTCAGGTTCAAACTACCTGATGGCTTCTCAAGATACTAACAACAAAATTGAAAATTTAAATCAAGTCCTCATGAGGGCTGCAACATCCATTCTATATTTACTTGCTGTCTCTTTTCACTCTTTACTTCCTATACTACCTCTTTTAATGGTGAATTTTTGTTACTTATTAAAATATCATTTATATATAGTATTATATTAGTTTCGAGTATATAATATAGTGATTTGACAGTTATGTACATTATTAAATGCTCACTCCAACTAGTATAGTCACTGTTGACATAGAAAGATATTACATTAGTATTGACTTTATTCTGTATGCTGTACTTTCATTCCTGTGACTAATTTATATTAAAATTGGCATTTTGTGCCTTTTTCTCCCCTTCACCTATTTTACCCACCTACCTCTCCCCCATGGTAACCACCAGTGTCTTCTCAGTATCTATGTGTCTATTTCTGTTCATCTGTTTTGTTTTATGCATTTTTTGTGTCAGCCTCAAATATTCCAAATTAATTATTTTTAGTTTTCACTCTTGTTAGTCCACAGCTTCAAATGCTGCTTCCCTGATCTTATGAATACCCCCATCTTACCCTTTCAGTTTCTTCCCAGGTGTCATTTCCTCAGAAAGGCCTTCCCTGAGATGCAGGGGTATCCTCCTCAGTTTTTGGAGCTTTCTGGGTAGCGTCCTCTCCTCTAGAACTCTGCCCCATGAGGGCTAACTGCCTCACCCTCCCCTGTCTCGGATGTCTGCCTCATCCAGTGAGAGCACCAGGCACCAGCTGGGTTTCCCTCCTTGCTCGGCACCTGGAAACCTCCTCTAAGCCATGAGCACGGGCAGTTCAGGGGCTCACCTTGCCTGATCACCACTACACGCCTCTCAGAGAGCAGTCCTACCCTGCCTGTTGCCAGCATCTGTAATCTTTTATTTTATAAATTGTCTAGTTTTCTATTTGTTTAAATCTGTAGGGTAAATTTGGTTCCCATACTCCATCATACCTAGAGACAGAGACCTCCTAATGGCTTTAAATGCATGTGCCTTTAAGGACTTCATATGTCATTCTGTTTTCTGCTAGAAAAAGAAATGCATTATAAGGGAAGGAACTTAGCAGGCATGGGATTTGAATATTTTGAGGAGTACTAGTTTTTTATATTATTGTTATGGTACACTATTATATTACTATGATATTATGTTACTATATTAAACTTTCCTGCTCATCTAGCCTAGTGAATGACTAAAAGATAAAACAAGACTTTAACACCCAATTAATATAGAATAAACAACACCTAATTATACAATTTATCAACTTTCCTCTTAGACAGATGGAAGGACTTGGCCTAGTCAAACAATCTCTGTTTTTTATATTTCTCACACTTTTCCTGTTGACATGGGAAATTATCGAGTGTTATTATCTTAAAATCCTATCCTGGAGGTGAAAGCAAATATCTGTTTTCTTTTTAATGCAGAAATCTATCTGTAAATAACACAATCATTATTTATAGTTTAAGAGATTTAATTTTCCAAGTTTGTATGTGTGTGTGCTTATCTGTGTGTATAAAGTGTTTCATATAGTTATTTTACATTTATTCAAAGATGTTAAAAATGATCTTATTTTTAATCTAATATAACAATTTTAATTATCTTTCTTTTTCATGGAATTTGATGAAAACTGACTCTTCCAACTTAATTTGAATTGCCATTTTCTCATAGGTTTTATCTTCAAAATACAATTATAGTAAGGCTGCAAATGTGGCTTTACATATTTATTAAACTAAATATTTCATATATATTAATTTATATGTATATTATATACATATCTTCATTAAAAAATATATACATATTGAAGGGGTATATTCTTTCCCTACATATATATAAAACAATAACGATATTATACACAGTAGTAATAGTAGTATAACTTTACTTGGGTTCCTGGACCTGATTCCAATGTGTTTAAGTATGTGGGAGGAGGGTCCTCCCATATGTAACATCAAGCAATTTTGAACACCAGCAGTGTGTCTGAGAACTCAACTCAAATCTGATTCTTTCTGCCCAGAGACAGCACCAGATTCCCCAGGTTAAGGGCTCCATCCTACAAGACTGCCCTCCACCCCCCATTCCCAGCACCAGCTGCATGCCCCAGGCAAGTTAACCTTACTTCTGACCTACCAGCTACCAACTGGAGGTTCCCATGACCTCCTCCTTTGGGTTCAATTACTTTGCTAGAGCATCTCACAGAACTCAGGAAAACATGTTTACCAGTTTAATAAAGGTTACTATAAAGGATACAAGTAAACAGCTAGATAAAGAGATACACAGGGCGAGGTCCCAAATAAGGGAGCTTCTATCCTTGTGGAGCTTGGAGCCTGGCTCAGTGGCACATGGAGGCATCCTGGTTCCCCAAGCATGGAAGTGCTTCCTAACTGAGAAGCAGGATCCAACAAAGCAGACAGCGATAAGCTCTTCTCTGGGGTTTATGTGAGGCTTCATTACATAGTCAGAATTGACCAAATTATTGGCCATTGGTTGATTCAACCTCCAGCCCTCACCCTTGAGTGGGGGTCCAAAAATCTCTCATTAACATGACAAAACACATGTTTCACGTTTTAGAATATAGTGTTTTCCGGAACTGTGGATGAAGACCAAATATACCTAGGAAATATATATTTTCTCATATGAATGACCAAATATCTGTTTCTTATGACTCATTATATTGTACATATCTTCATAAAAGTTAATTTCCATATCTATAGACTAGCCCATATACAGAGGGAAAGTCTGCAAGCAGAGTTTCTTCCTATTTTAAATATTTGTGTACATTTTGATAATAACATGATTAATATGCTACTTATAAAAATATAATTGATGTTTCTACTTTTTTGAACTTCGTAAGAAAGCCATATTGATTTTTACCATCTTAAGAGTGATGACTTAAATCAACTAGAGACTAAACCAATTTATTTATATCTTCTCTTATTATGCATGATTGTAATGCATAATTATCCCAGTTACCTATGCTATAAAATAAATTAGATTATCCTATGGTGATAGTTTGAATAGAAAAGTGTGTCATTGTCCAAGGGTGGACTAAGATACTGTAATATGGCACATAGGAATATGGTGGTGGTGTGTTAAACTGAATGGCTTCTTCTGGTGAAGCATAAAGAAGGGTCTCTACTGAAATAAATCAAGAAAAGGTGTTGCTGATGACAACAGTGAAAATCGTGAATCATTTCCAGTGTTCAGAAAGGAAGGTTGCCCTCCAAGTAAGCACAACAGTGGTCTTCAAAAGATTCTGCTCTCCTAGGTTCCCTCCCCCACACTGATAATGCAGAATAGGTAAGTAAGCCCACGTATGCAGGCACTAGTGTTAGAGGCCTTAGTGACTGCAGCGATAATAGTAAGGTTGTTTAATGTTTGTACAATTAAAAGAGAACTACAGATAAGCAAGATGATCCACTGATGCTTGGATAGGAAGGAGCATGCACAGTTCAGGAAATGAGGTTCCTTGAATACACTAAGTAGTGGTGAAAAAACTTGACTTGCCATAACTACCAACACTTCCATCTTTAGAGATTCTGAAGACAATTTGGGTATCATCATTATTAGGAGGAAATCCCTCTTGGTAATGACAACTAAAAATTAACATTTTAAAGTTATAGCTACACTGAACAATTTTTTTGATATTACAAATCAATCTTTTTTATTTTAAAAAAATGATCAAATGTACATCTGTATGACAACTGTAGCAATTTTAAGATTATTTATAAACCACTTTTTAAACAAGTGCTTCAGTTTTTTTGACTTTTTAAAACACATTTAATTTTTTGTTAAAATTAAAAATGAAATTATATAAAATCCCAACTTAATGCAATATGAAGCAATGAACAAATCTTTAAAGGTGACATCAAGGTAAAAATAAAAACTCATTGTGATCACCAAAAGATGTCTTTAAGAAATAACAATCAATTAACCAATCCATCAATAAGCCCCAAGCTGCAAAATAGTACAGGTCATTCTGATTATCTTGTTTACCAGTCGAAAGTAAGCTGTTGAGGCAGCATTCATTCAGCCTATCCTGCTCAGCCTAGTTTCAGCTAATACATGCCTGCTTTTCTCCCATTGCTATCTTGTGGTTAAGGGATTCTTGGGTGTTTTCATCAGCATGTTGTAGGGGAGGGCTCTGTGTAAAGGGATTCTGGGTTTCATCTCCTTCATTTTCCATGTTGTTTTCATAGTTCTTCTCGCTAGACTATCTTTAAGGATAGGGAAAGTGGTGGCATCTAACTCCAATGTATGCTCTGTCTTCCCAGTCTCCCTTGCTTGTGGGATCCTGAATGCCATCATCCTCCATCCCTTCTCTATTAATAGAGTCTTGGAATGAAGGGCATCCCAAGGTAGGAAGATAGGAAACCACTACCTGCTGAGACTGAGGGCTTCTGGCTGCTGGGTCTTGATCTTGTTGCTCACATTTGCTGTAACAGGGCCAATATGGCCAGCTGGTTCTGCTCAGGGTCCTAGAATATTCTATGCACTGCTGCTAAAGATGGAATAGAGAATTACATTTTTACAGGAAACAAATTTGCATTACGTTTCAAAGCTCAAGGACATAAAATTAAAAAGTCTAGGACAGGGAGCTAAAAGGGAATTAACAAAGGACTTTATGTCTATGTAGTGCATAGTGTTTCAACCATCTGTTCTTTCTGCTTTCTCCCATCTCCAGAGGTGTGCTTCTGGAAAGCCCTATGTGCATATCTACCCTGCCTGGCACTGTACTTTGGGAAGCCACAGTTGATTGGAACAGCAGCATGAGCTGGGAGCCAACCCCGTCCCTTTATGACATCATTTATTCTGTAAGACTATAACTGCAGCATGTGATTTGGGGAGATGGGGAGGATTTTCTTTCTGTCATGTGGCCATAGCAGAGAAATTCCTTCTGCCAAGAAGAGAGGTTGAAGCTAAATCCTACAGATCAGAAGAGTTAAAGGAAAGAGGGGGCATCTAGAAGTTCATTAATAACCTTGGTTATCTATTTTCTCTATCGTCCAAATTTTCCCTAAGTTTTAACCTGTGATGGCTTCAAGCCTGTAAACATTTCCCCTAAAATTTCCCTCTAAAAGTCTTTCATAGTATATTTTTCCTGTCCATAATTATCCATGCCCTAAGAGCAATGTTCGTGTATCAGTAGATTTCTAATTCACATTTCTAGCTCTTCCTGTGTCTCAAATGTTTTTGTCTCTGTGTGCTTGATTAGAGAACTCTACAGCCTTAAATTATCCTTTGCTTCTTAATTTAGCTCAGGGTGATTCTCTTGCCTGCACTTAGATGTTACAACAAATTCAGTCTATGTTTGCATAGTTTTATATGTATGTGTGTATATATGTATGTATACATATAGATTTACAACCTATCAATGAGTTTTGACTCATCACCATCACATGTCTAGATATGTAATTGGTGATATACTGAAACCTATGTTTGTTTAAAATGCATTTGGCTGTATTAATGACAATGATTAAGTCTATCATTATTTATTTTTTCAATTTGTGTGGAACTTATAGATGGTAGTAATACAAACACAGATGTAAAAACATACGTTTTGAATAATATTGTCACCTTTTAGCATCATGAAAGTCTATTTTCTAGTTACTACTATAGAAGATTTTCAATTCATTATTTTAACTCATACCATAAACATACATTAAGGAAGTGGCATGAACAAATATTTTGTTTTCAATGTGGTTTCTAAAAAATGTTTCTTTAATTTCCAACGTTAGAAACCTAAGATGTATTTAGGATTCAGATGAATCACAGTAATTCTGAGCACATTCTGTATGGCTTGAGGAAAATAATTTCTATTGTGGTTCACAACTGGTGTTTCTATATTGTCTCTGTATGGCTGGTGATGATTCTCCTGGCAGTTGGTGCAGGAGGAATGTCTGTACTGCTGAAGAAACCATTTCTCAGGGAAATCACAAAGCTGCCGTGTCCATAAAGCTCCTATTTCTGGACGCATCACTTCAGGTGTTCTCTACTTGCATTCTACAGTAAGTGATGGGACCAGGCAGATGTTACAAGTACATGGGATGTGCCGATATGACCTTGGGATGACAGCAGAAATGAGCACCTGCCATTGCTGCGCTTGTCACCTGGCTTCCCGAAGCAAGCTGATACTGATCCCATTCTGTATGTCAGGGCTGAGGTGGTTACAGTAAGTTCCATACAGGCACAGTAACTTCAGTGAGCTCCAGTCATTGATGGCCCACCTTGAGATGTGCTACCTCAACCCTGCAGTGAGGGGAGAAGTTACATGTATGATTTTGTCCTTTCTTTCCTTATATGTCATTTTGATACTGTGTTTCAGGAAACTTACTTCTCCTTCCCCTGCCTCTTCCATAACTGTGAGAGAAAGTGTGTAATAATTACCCCTTTCATTCCTGTACTGAAAACTGTTTCCTAGTTTACTTCTAACATGCCAATTCTCTCACTTTCAAGTTCCCTGAATAAGTTTTTTTTTTTGCCGTAATACAAAGGAAAAATGTATGAATTCCATTTCATGTTTCTGTATTTAAATTTTTCACTACTATTGATAAATGAAACTGGTCCATTATTTTCACATATTGCACCATCCTTTTCAGGTCTTGGGATCACTTTATTATCTTCTTTTCCAAAAATACATTTGGGAAGTCTTTCTGAATTTTTTTATCCTTGGTACTTTTTTAAAACAAATTTAGGGTTACCTGGCACTTAAAGACTTTGTAAAGCCCCTTGGAAATCCATTAGGAAAACCGGGAATTTTTTGTCTGGGGCCTTTTTGACTAATCTCTTGTTTCTTTTTTCCATGGATATCAGTTGTTGAAATTTTCTAACTCTACTCAGGGCAATTCTCCTCTATGGTTATGCTGAAAAATGCCATTTGTTACTTCTAATGTGCTACTTTTATACATTTTATTTTCTTCTAAAATTACTAATTGGTTTGGGGTTTTCAAATTTCTTTGCATGTAGATGACTTTTTAAAAATTCCCTTTTTGTTTCTTATTTTGGTATTGTGTTTTCTCCTTTTTAAAACTCAGGTTATTTAATGGTTTGTAATTTTTTTTCTGATTTATCAAATCACTGTTTTTCTATTTTTTGTTTTCTAAGTCAATAAATTTGAGTTTTATCTCTAAAAATTTATTCTATTTCATTTATTGTAGATTATTTTATCTTTTTGGATGCAAGCATCTATGTCATTTGTTGTTTTTTTTAATACATTTTTCTCTGCTTTGGTTATATCTTGTAGAGTTTAATACATCAAGATAATATGAATTTATAAAAATTTTTCAATTTTGGTTTATTTTTCACTTTTGATCCAGCAGATTTAAATATAATTTTGAAGTTGTTCAGTTTTTGTTTCATGGTGGAAGAGCTTTTTGGTTTTTTAATGTTGTTATCAATTTTTAACTTATTACACTGTGGCTAAATTAATATCATTGTATAATTACTGTTTTTTTTTTTTTTTTTTTTAGTTTGTTTTAATGTGTGATTAGTTTTGTCTCCTTTATCTGCCAGATTAACATAGGCATTTTAAAGTTATTATGTATTTTTGTCTTTTTCCTCTTCTGTTTCTTATAAATTCTGAGGTTGGTAAGAGTCTGGTTAATTACAGGAATTTCAAGAAGAAAGGTGTGAATAAAGCCTTCAGAATGAGAGGCATGTTCAAGCAATAGTCAGAAACCAGGCCACGAGGAGCTTCGCAGAGCATGGTCAGGAATTTTGGATTTTGCTTTCAGGCCAATGAGAAGTCACCATGGTATTTCCAGAGGTCAGTAATGGGACCTTGTAACTTGTGTGACTTGCGTGACTTTTGCTGGTTCGTGGATGATGCACTGGGGGAGGAAGAGAAGGAAGAGTAGGTGGCCCAGTTAGCAGGCTGTGACGTGGATGAAGGCACAAGCTGACAGCAGCCTGTACTAATGTTGTGGCACCAAAACTGTGGAGAAAAATAAGGATTCAAAGTGATTGAAAGGATAAAAATTTTAACTCTCAAATTTCTTTGAACGCAGTTTACAGGAAGGTGATATTCATACAGACTTAGGGTCACTCTCAGGAGAGATGATACTGTTTCTGTGCCCATTTTGGGGATGACTGTATGACCTATTTTAACAGGGGCAGTACTGGATGAGACCTTTCTTGGTATGGTTATCAGTTCTCAAAAGTGGCCCTGTCTGAGCAACACATTATATGGTCACACTCTTCACATGGAAAGCCAGACTTCCGGGTAGGGGCCGAGGAGCTGATGGATGTCATGCCCGGTTTTGAAAAATAATCACTTTCAGTTTACCTCTGATGGTTTAGAATATACATTAAAAACTGCTTAGTGGAAAGAGCTTATATAGCTAATCCAAGGAATATTTATTACAAATTTAAAATCTATTTTTTGGAAAAGAAAAAATGTGCTAAAGCAAATGGTAGGTAAGTTTTCTGAAATTAAACCATGAATAAATAGATAACTTTTACAATAAAATTAATACCTATATAGTTTGTTTTCTTTCGATATCCATTTTAGATTTTCTTTTTCTGGGGGAGGAGGGGTTCTTTTGCTTTATTTAGGGCAGTAATAGTAATGACAGCTAATATTTCTACAGTGTTTTCAGATGCCAGATACTTTTCTAAATGCTGCACATATATTAAATTCATTTAATCCTTAAAAACTCTTAAGGCAATACAATTTTAAGTAAGTGGTTATCTTTTTAATAAATGAGATTTTAGTATTAATGAACAGATATAATATGTAGTGCATTTAAGTGGTATAAATTAGTAAACCTGGAGTTATGAAAATTAATCTTTTGCATATATTCTATTTTGAAAGTATTTCCTATTTCTTATGTTTTAAGCCATTAATTTGTTTTTATTTTTAATATATGACTTAACCCAATATGAAATACATATGCATGATAAAATATATGATTTAAATTTTAGTTACATCGATTGGTGTTTGTACACTAACTTGCAGTGTATGGACAGAGTTGACTGGGTTGTACTCGTTCACACCACACTGATAATCACTGGTGCTTGAGTAACTTTTTATTTATTTATTTATTACATTTTATCTCCATTTTGTTCTCTCATTCTCTTACTTTCATGAGAAAACATGCATATTTTTATTTATATGTTAGCATAAAACATTTATTATTACTTCGTGTGTAAGTAAACTGAATTCACCTTTATAGAATTGTGCTCCAGGCTTCATTTAATTTCTTTTTTCATTCAGCAATAAGTTCTTAAAATAAACCCATATGATCATGTGTTTAGATTTTTAATGAACAGCATTCTTATAATGGGCTTCCACAACTTTTTCCTTATTTATTCCCACAGAGAGCATTTCTCTACTTTATACATACATATGTGCATGTATAAACTTGTATAAATTATGTATAAAAATTATTTTTAACAAAGACCACCTGCATATTTGAGACCATGCTTACTTTGTTACTGTATTGTTATGCCTATTTTGATGAAGCATGGCTGTATTCACTTTCCAACAGAGCATAGCAGACCCTACCATCACCAGGAAGAGTACCTAGATTCCAACAGTCCAGCCAAAACTTGGAATTATCCAGCTTTCTATTTTTTTTGACCTAAGATCTATAAATTGATAACTTTTTGCTGTTCACTGACAGTATTTTCATAACAATTTAGATATTCTCCACAGAAACTGGTGTTTCTCCTACTCTGTTCTTCACTTCTACCTGAGTTTTCACTAGCAGAGGTTCACATCCATGTCTCTACTAACAATCTATTCAAGGGAATTTAGGCTTTTTCAGTCATACCCCTAAAATTTCTTCCAGCCCCTGCTCACCGTCCAATTCCAAAATCACTTCCACAATTTTAGGTATTTGTTATAGTAGCTTTCCACTCTTAAAATCTGGATTCACTTTTCATTGCTGTCAGAACAAGTTACTACAAACTTAGCGGCATAAAGCAACAGAAATTCATTATCTTATGGTTTGGTAGGTCAGATGTCTGGCAAAGTCTCATTGGGCTAAAAGTCTCATTGGGCTCAGAAGAGCTGCATTTCTATCTGGAGGTTCTAGAGAAGAACCTGTTTTCTTACTGATTCCAACACCTGAAGATCATCTGCATTCTCTGGCTCTTGACCCTCTTCCTCCATTATCAATGCAGCGATATTGAACTTCACTGATTAGTCTTCCATCACCCCACATCTTTTGGGCCACAGCCCGGAAAGGTTCTCTATTTCAAAGACTCACATCATTAGTTTGGGCTCATTTGGATAATGCAGGATAATGTCCCTGTCTCAAGTTTCAGACTTTAACCATGTATATATGGTCTCTTTCCCATATAAGCTAACATATTCACAGATTTTGGAGTTAGGGTGAGGACATCTTTGAATAGGGGGCATTATCCTACCTACTACAGTGTATTTAGATGGTGTGGTCTTACTCTAAAACTTCAGGGATATGCACTGTGATTCTCCTGATGGATCTTGTCACAAATTTCATAAAGTGTCTTTTGCACTACAGATAACTCCAGCATTATGAAATGTAAGAGGTTAATTAGATTTAATGGTAAGAGTTGCAGGGCACTGGTATCACTGCCTTAATCAACCACAAAGCTTTTTCTTACTCTGTGCCCCACTGATAACTGGCAGGAGTTGAGTTTTGTTGTTCATGAAAAAGATGAAAGATGCACTAATTTGCTTTTGACTTTGGGGAAATGTCCTAACTTGTACCCAACAATCATAATTGTAAGTATTTAGTGGATGTGGTCGATCTCTGAATTTTGACATGGTTTATTTTTTACCCTTTGGAAAACATATTTCTTAGTAAGGCCTCATGAATGCAAACTGTCTCATGCTCACCAGTCCATTAGATGTATATCAGTGCAGTTGATCAAGGTGATATTCTGTGGGATGTCAGATTTTATGATGAAGGGTATGAACATTACCACTGCCCTGGTAAAAAAGATGTAAGTGTATATTGTTGTCTACTCAATGTGAATACATATTTTTTTCCTTCTTTTGCAAAAGTTTTCTCTTTTCTGATGAGGCAGAGAAAAGTGTTGTTTGCTAAATTAGTTGCCACAAACCATATATCCTGTGGTCCTACTAATCTGTTTGAGCAAAGACACCATTCATATCTGAGCATCTGACACTATGGCTAAAATTTGGCCTTGTCCTTGAGTGAACTTGCAATAGTCTATGGTTATCTTCTGGGCTCCAGCTAGATTCTAAAGTGGGCTTTCTAAATGGGGAGAGGGTGTGGGCTGGTGGGGGTATGCATACTGATGTTTTAGTGCTCTTGGCAACAACCCAACTCATAGTCTTTGTTCAGATGTCTCTGAAATATCTGGCCATTCTTCTTCCCTAATTCACAGTTATCTGAGTAAATGAACCAAAGTTCATTGGTGAAGAGTTGGGGAATCGTTACCATTTATACTTGGCATGGTGTTTTGGAGTTCTGCTCCCTGCATGTATGGCTACTGATGTATGCAGTGGTATCTGGAACTGAAAACTGCCTCAAGTTTGAAAACGATGCAAGGTCATGGCTTTTACTAAGTAACTGGTCTTTGCTTCCCAGGTATCCATCACTGATTTCTTCTTCTGTCATAATCTGTTAACATGGTTTTATGATCATCTGCTTCACACTTCAAGATGCTATATTCTATTAACTTCCTCTTTATATCAGGCCACTTTGAAGGACACTCTGATCTTGGTGGCCATTGTTCTGATGGTTAAATATTGTCCCCTCTTGTTTTGGATTTCACTAGTCTTATTGTCATCAGAAAGCCAAATTCTTTAAAAGAGTTTTACCTTACTCTCAGGCCTAACTATAGAAGAGCTACATCCGAATAATTTTATGGTATCCTCTCAACGGTGTATTTCTCATGGACTTGATAAATGATATGCCTTGGACTTCTCATGAAACATAGTTACCTGATGGGTGTTCTGGATATAGACAGTTAATCTTTTCTGGAGTCTCCATATCACTGAACCTTTAAACCACTTTCTTCACCTTCTTCCTTGGAAATTTAGACATTTCAATTTCGCTCAGTGTGCCATTTCTTTTTCCAGGCTTTCAGTAGGCATTGTATTAGGGGTTGTTTACCATCCTTGGGTTCCTTGCCGAGGTTTTATGTTTAGTACTTTGGGAGAATGCTCCCTTATCAATAAACTCTTCTCTATCCAAATATAAAGTTGATCTAGTTCTTAATCATTCTCAATATCCAGTTCCACATGTATTTCTCCATTCTGTGGCATGAAATATGCTTGTGGCATTTATTTCTCTAGACTATTAAATTTACTTATACTTCCCAGTGACCTAATTTTGCATAGGAGCTAGATATTGGATATTTGCATGGGTACTGTGTGGGAGATGATATTTAGATACAGAGGGAAGACCAGGTGAAAACAGCATACACAAGATGAGAAGAAGCTTCAGAAGATATCAACCTTGCCAACACTCTGATCTTGGACTTCTAGCTGTCGGAACTGTACTTAGTCTGTGGTACTTTGTTTTGGTAGCCCTAGAAAACTAATACACCAGGAATAAAATAGCTTGATTTTATCAGAATCTATTTCAATTTATTGAAAATGAAATTTTCTCTTTTGTTTTTAAGCTGGAAGATATATTTGCTACAATATTCTCTCTTTGTTTAACTTAAATAACAATTTGGAGAAGTGGGTCTAAATATTTATTCTTTTCTTAGAATCTGAAGTAAATATTTGTTTTTTACCTTCTTTTATCATTGTATCATTTCATGTAAAACGTGGCCTTTTGAAATATGAAGGGAAGAAGAGATAAACAAGAACATAAAAAAATAGAAAATTGTATTGCTGTGAATTCCTTTTTAGTTAACAGTTTTATCAGCACAATATAATTTAAGATAGATTTACACTCTATTGAACTCAGAAGATATAAAAACATTGCACACTAACTAAACTTTAACCTATGAAGACTTAAAATGGATATATAAATGTGTCTTTGTGTTTGTATGTATCTCAGAATCATAAGATAGTCCTATAAAGACAATGTAATCAGGGAAATCAAATTAGAATTTAACTAAAATGTTAGTCCTGAAAATATATTGGAGCATAAGACTTTTAGAGATTGCCTCTTTTCTAGAAGTTTAAAAAAATATATTTTATATTGACATTTTGCTCCCTTATGTATGCCATCTTCATTTTTTTAACCTCATTTTAGAAACTCATTTAGAACTAGCTAGACTTTCCATTTCATTTGTGAATCATGAAGAATACTTATGTAAACCTCATAATCTCACACACAAGAGCTGCAGCATAGACTTGTCCAAGTAGCTTAGTCACAAAACATAGTTGTACTTTAGAACATGTACTTTTACAAATCTGATATTGTAAGATTTTATTTGAAACCTCTCTCCATAGTGCTTATGATAAATGGCAGATCTCTCCTGATTTGCAGTGATGGAAACCTCTTATGACCACAAAGTTCCATCTGTTCTTGATGGTCACTGTGACCCTTTGAAGATCCTGTTCTGTACCTGCCCCCAAATTTTGTGTATGCTGCACAGATTATATGTCAATTTAAATATCCAAAACACATCTTTAAAATTTGATGAAAATCTATTTTTTAGGTGTGACTGTAATAAGTAGAGCCTTATTTTATTTGTATACGTATTCCACTTTCAACATTTATCACAAAGTTTCATTTTAAGGGAACCATTTGATGAACTGAATCTACATTAGAAGAACTGAATCACAGTTTTTGGTAGCACATCCTGAATTTTGTTAATCTCTATGATTTATTAGATACCAGTGATAGGACAACCATGAGAATCTTTTTTGTGTAACCTATCCATCTATAAGCAAGACTTAAAATCAAATACACAAAATTAAAACATGTCAATTTTATGTTGAAACATTTCTAAGAACCAGTAATTTTTCTTATAATTAACCATGAGAGAAGTATTAAACTGTCATGTGTGTTTCAGTACATACAGTAAATCAAGATATTTTGCTTTTGATTGTGGGCAAAAACATATCTTTGTGGATTGATGATTTCATTTGTAAATAATAAATGAAGTCAATGAGTTGTAATTAGAATTGATTATGTTGCTTAATTTATATAAGCTCTTATAATTTCACAGGCTACCTGGGATCAAATTTAGTCCTAACATATGTTATGACACCATGTCACTATTTGATTTGGGCAGGTTTATTTGTTTAGTATAAAGTTTAAATAAGGTGACTTCCAGATCTTGTTTTCTGGTTTTAAGAATTTATATTCCACAAGAGGGAAAAATGAAAGATAAATGTACAATGGAGTCTCTTAATTAAATATTTTCCCACTTACTACCCTTTAACAAGAGAAATACAATAGCAATTATAGTTGTTTACAAAGAATTATAAAAATGGTAAAAGGGCCAGCTCAAAAATTTTTTGTTTTTAATGTCCCAGAGAGAAACTGCATTCCTTCATTTCTGTTGTACTGGAGTATAAGAAATCAATGACAGGTACATCTCTCTTTGGAATAACTTTTATAACCTTCTTTCATAAAAAGTCTCTATTCTTGACATGCCACCTACAGTTCACTGACTTTGAACTAGTCATGTCCAATCCCCAGCCCAGTAAGGGTGCTTCAGCTGTCTCTGCTGGAAGACTCCCCTGAGACATCTTTGCTGAGATATTTCCAGTTGCTCTTCTCATAATAAAGATGACTTTTTAAAGCCCAGCCATATTACTAACTAAATGAAGTTCAGGGCTTAATTATTTTCTTTTTTAATATTACCAATGTTACATCAATATACTAGTGTGTATTGAGAAAAATAAAGAATATTGCCTAAAAAATTGCTTCTCTTATCCCTGTGCTTTATTACTTCAGAGTTATTATATAATAATGTTTTGTATCCTTTTATTATTTTGCAAGTGAAAGACTTTCTCCTTTAGGGAATAGCAGTGCTTTCAGTCCTGACTGTAATTAATAACACAATTATATTATTTGTCTTAAATAAAATACCAGCACTTTAATGAGGATACACTTTTCCTTTCATTATAATACAGGCTTCCAAGCCATTTTATATTTTGTTATTCTGAAAGTTATCTGATTAATTCAATAAATACTTATTGAGTCCCTATTGTATGTCAAACATTACACAGTGGACTTGAAGTAGAAGTAAGAACTAAGAAGGATCATGAGCGTTGGAGTGTGCCTATTAATGGTAAGGAAAAAGAGAGTAAACATATAAATTAATTCACTACATAGTATGGTAGAAGATGAAGCCTGGAGAAAACTAAAAGATGAAGTGATGGAAAACTAAAGTATAATAAGTAGTCTGGAGGAGACATAAGGGTTTTTTCTTTTTTTTTTCTTTTTCTTTTTTTACTCTGAGAAATCAGGAAAAGAATCAAAGGGAAGGAGACAACGTTGGGCCCAGTGTTTGGAACAGAGAGAACAAACAGTGGCAGTACCCTGAGACAGGAGCACGCCTAGCATCTTTGAGATAAAGCAAGAAGGATAGTGTGGCAAATGAAGACAGTGCTTGCAATGAGTTCAGCATTGTCAGAGCATGTTAGACCTTTGGGAAGCCACCTATTTTATTCTGAATGAGATGAGAAGCCTGTGGAGGGCATTTGGCAGAGCAATGACTTGATTGCACAGATGTGTTGAAAGATGACTTTGGCTGCTATGTTTGAGAGAGATGCTCAGGAACCAAGAATGGAAGTAGGGATTAGAGAGTATCATAGTAACCTGGGTGGTTGGTAATAATGCTGTAGAAACTTGGGAGTCAGGGAGGCCATGGCAAATGTTCAAGTTCTATGCATGCTGTAACTCTGGGGAGGTGAAATCCTGGGGCAAAATACCTTTGAAACCAAAATCAGTCAAAGGGAGAAACAAACTTTAAAACCCGCTTATTGCTTACAAGCAGTCAACCCACACCTCTCTCTCCTGCTGCGGCAGAAGGGAGCGAATCCTCCCCCAACCTCTTTGGTCCAGATAAGCCCTCGTTTGCTCACGTAATTACACATTGATACGGAGATGGGTTACTTCTCTCCACCCCTTGGAAATACCTGTTGATTAGGAGATGCACTAAAGCCAGGTGAGAGATTTTGGAAATGTTGCAACTTCACCCACAGGCCACCCATCCAGAAATCTTGCCTTACAATCTAATCATTCCCCATCTTCTACAATGGTACCTGGGCAAGAAAACTGGAGCATGGCAACCAGACTAATGACATACAATAGTAACAGCCATAAAAACATGATAATCCTCAAGCTGGAGGATTCAGCTAGGTTCAAAGTCCTATGCAGATTAAGTCCATAGTTCACCTATTCCACAGGAAAGCAGTAGCTGAAGAGGTAGAGAGTCCAGAGCAATCATCACAAGGCAGCAAAAGCCAGGGGGCACAACAAGGCCACAAGAACTGTAGAAGAAAATAACCTTAAGGGCGATAAGATACATGTTTCAATGACACTGGTATAGGCAAATCTTTTTCATCAGGTAAGATACATGCAAGAGAGTGGTCCTGTGATAGAAGAGTGGCAGTAATGGGATCCCCCCCTGGTCTAGTATACCAGTCTTTCACCCCCATCCCTGTGGGAGTTACAGATGGGTCAATATATAGGGCTATGGAAGATACATGCCCTAGACATAAAGATAAAACAAAACTTCCTTGTAAGATACTCCTTCATCCTGGACGTTTTGGGTACACGACTGTGATCTTTGGGGGCCCCTCTGCTGTTACTCCAGGAATATACACGAGGCCAGCTTCCAGGCCTTTTTCCCAAGGTGCCAGAAGGCCAGCCATCACTGGGCCATGTGTCAAAATCTCCAAGGCCACGTCCACTCAACAGTCTCTCCAGGGTTTCATGCAGTGGGGGCTGGCAGCAGGATGTTGCTCTGCTGGCCATACCCTGGCTTCAATAACTCCTCTTTGGTTTGCACACACACTTGTATAGGAGAGGCAGTAAGGTGTGTTAGCATATCCACAGGGTTCAAGGCTCCTTTTTAGGGCTTCTCATTTGAATGCTGTAGCACTGTACAAAAGCAAACATACCAGCCCCCTAGACTACTGGTGTCCAACTTCAGGCTAGGGTTTCAAAAAACTGTTGTATCTATCGTGCTGGCCTGGTAGGCTTATATGGTACATGAAACTTCCACAATATTCCTAATTGCTGCACCCATTATTGTAACACATATTCATTAAAGTGGGTGCCTTGATTGCTTTTAATCACTTGCAGTTGGCTATAGTGCAAAGAAATGCTCTAGGCCCCTATTGGTGGTTTGCTGATTTGCATAATGTGCAAAAAAAGCAACCAACAGGCCAGTAGCTGTGCCCACACAAGTCATGGCATACCGATATCCTTCTGACATGGGCAGAGGCCCAATATAATCTATCTGCCACCTGACAAGGGGAATTGGCCTTCTTACTATTGTCCCATGTTGCTGTGGGACTTGGTGTAAGTCCCTCTTAGAGCACACAAGGCACTCCTCCCGGGCTTGCCTGACTTCTTCAAAGGTCAGTGGCAAGCCCCATCAACGGGTTACAGCCCACATTGTCTTTTGCCCTGAGTGGAAGAAATGCTGGTGTAACCATTGCTCTCCATCAGAGGCAGGCTTTCCTTCTAGCCAGTGCACCTGGGCCAATGTGTCTGCTTCATCATTCCCTGGGGATGCCAAAGGCAAATGGCCAGTCACATGATATGGTAACTTAGCCTGACCAGAGGCCCCATAGGTCTTGCCACAACTCTTACCCACAAAGAGGCCAGTGACCAACATTCTAGTTCTCATGGTACCATGTCGGAAGCCACTGGGTCAAGCCCCAATAGATGGTCCAGCTGTCAGTACAGACAATTATAGGGGAGGGCTTCTGGGTGATGATGAACCATAGTGCTCACAACTCAGCCAATTGGCTGTTCTTCCCCTCTCCATTCTCCAGCCATATTGTCTCAGTATTAGGATGGAAAGCCACAGCCCTCCACTTTGGGAGCTGGCCACAACTGGAGCCATCTTCATGTATAGGGGCTTTTCCCTCCTGATAAGGACTCTTGGCTACCAATGTCTCAAAAGGAAGTTCTTCCTGCTTTCCACTGGTATGGGTCACTGGCCTCATTAAGTGTTGGAGTTCTATATTTAAGGGGCTAGTAGAGAGGGCACTGTGCTGTTGTAAATATGTGCCCTGTTTGGCTAGTGTAGGTGTCTGTGCCATGCCACTCCATGGCCTTTGGATACAGTCTAGCATCCTCCCCATGATGGACTATGTGGTTATTACCTTGCTCAGAGCTGTTCCAGTGATGGGCTCCATAGTTAGCCAGGTGTGGTACAGAGGAGCCAGTTGCTTCTCTGTCAAGGTATACTGGACCTCTTCTCCTTTCCATAGTCATGACCAGAATCCAATTGGTTGGCATGTCTGTTCAAGCCACTGCCAAAGACCCCATCCATAACTGTCTTTGGTTACATGGACATCTAGCTCACAGGGCCTTGATGAGTCTATTACCCTCAAGGCCTGTACTGCCTTGACTTCTCGTTTAGCAGCACTACAAGCAGCTGTTCAAGTCTCATCCCAGTCCTGCCTGATGCCCTTTTGTAACAACTGGTATAAGGACTTCTGGCACGGGCCATGCTGCTCATGCTGTTTGACAAGGTCCAGGCACGAGGAGGAATCCTGAGAACAGGAAACCTCATAGCTAATTCCCACACTTATTTTTGCAGTTATGATGTTGGTGATTGGGCTCATATATGGGAAATCTTATGTATTTAAAATTTATTAATTTTTAGTAAATAAAATAACCCAAAATATTGATCAAAGCAGCAATACAGGAAACAAAAGCAGTGTTATGGGACCAACTGTTCCAGGCATACTGCCACAAAGAAGTGAGGCAGAACAACCCACGCCTCTCAAAAGTAGATGCAGTTTTTTCCTCCTTTTGTAACAATTGAAACATGATTAACCAGGAGTTATGGTAAACTGGGCCATAGAAAAACCCCCCATAGAAAAACCCATTTTTTCAAGAAATTTATATGAAACAGCAAAGTAATAAAGATTAATAGTCCCCACTGCCCAGGGTCCCCCTTATGTTACTTATAATATTAAAAGACACCTCTGGTATCCCCCTCATAGAAAGAATTTATGAGCAAAACAGGAAAATTTATATTTATAAATATCCCATATATAAAAGTTTATAATGAATTTACGATAAAATATTATTATATTAATGGTAAGGTAGTAAGAGCAGATTTAGTGCTATTATATAAAAGATAAAAAGAATCGCAAGGCCCTAGTGCCTGTAGACACAGGAGGAAAGGTGTAAACATCTGAAATTGTGGAATGAATATTATAAAAGAATGAAGTATTTTATTGTATTCGTAGGAATGTTAAGGAATGTTAAAACTTATGGGTGATAGGAGTAACATCCCTAGATTTTAGATGTAAGCCTCAACCCACATGTGTAGGATAAGATTTAATTAATAATATAGTTACACTTAATAACCAAAAGACATATAGCTTGCATTTTATATAGCCTGTTTAAACTTTATATAGCCTTAGACACATTTCTTAAACTCTATAATTTTACACTCTTATAAGTAAAAATCATAGCCTGCAAGCCTGGCCCACACGCTGTCTGATGCCATTTCCTGTTTAGCACCTAGCACGTAACCTGCATCTGTGGCCAAAAAGGTTAAGGAACAGTTAAATATTAAATGTTACAAGAAAGCTGTTCAAAAAATGATAACATCTGTAATGAGCTGGAATTATACAAAAACTGAAAAGAAAAAACATTGTACCATCTATGATCAAAGAAAATGTGTAACATTATATAAACCTTAAAAATATATAAAAATAAAAACTGCCGCTAGATGTCAGGAGATGTTACAACTTTGATCGGGTGTTGAGTCTCCTCGCTCATCTCCTCACTCGCCGATACTGTCCTTTCCTTCATGACCCACACCTCGGCTGCAGCTGGACTCTGGCAGACTTCAGAATTTGTGCCAAATGCGGGATAAACATTCTCTAGCAGCCTGAGAGACCCCAAAACTCTTGTAAGACTGCCACAGTGTTAGGGGTAGGGGAAGCCTGGACCTTGTCTATGACTGCTTCAGGACTAACTTTAGTTTTACCCGACCAGACAAGCCCCAAGAATTTTACAGACAAATCAGTTCCCTAAACCTTGGTGCTGTTCACAGCTCATCCTTTCTCCTGTAGATATTGCAACAGTCTAGGCACTGAGAGGGGAGAGGCAGCAGGAGAGTCCACTTTGCAGAAGATCATGGGGGAGGAGGAGGAAAGAGTGGTGCCTTCACCTCTGGATATGGGGGTGGAGGCATCAGGAGAAGAAAAGGGAGTGGGGCTGAGAGCCGATCTGTTGCTGAGGCCACCATCCAAGGCACCAGTCCCCCTGTCTTAAAGGCTAGCTCTGTTGTAATTAAGAAAGTAAAAACACAACAACTGCGGGCTCTCTCCGCAGGTTGTGGAGCACTCCATGCTCTACTACTATACCCAGGATGAGCTAGTGGACATAAGCATCTGGTATTGGCAGAAGACATCGGAACCTCTGCGTACATGGCTTTTGCATCTCTGGGATATGGGGGTGGAAAACCTTGTTACGGCGGGTTCTGAAATGAGTAGACTGGCTTCCCTGATGAAGCAACCTTCTCTCTGGAAGTGGTTGCAAAGTGTCCATCACTCCTCAGGGAATCTGGTGCTTCTGGATTCACTGTCAGCAGCCATCAGGGTAGTTTGGCCTAACCAGGGTGATTTACCATACTTACCCATTAGCTGGAAAATGTATACAGAACTCCAAAAGGTGTTGAGGGAATTGGGCATAAAAAGTATAACCTATAATACAGACCTCCAGGGCAACATAGGAATGAGAAATCTGGTGCTCTATACAGCTCCCACACCTCTCTTTGCATCTCTAGTGACTACTCTTGACCCCCACATAGGGCATGTGTTATTATGTTGTAGACATTGCTAATGCTTTCTTCTCTATTGACATTGTACAGGAAAGTCAGAAACAGTTTGGATTCATGTGGGAAGGCTGCCAGTGGACATTCAATGTCCTTCCACAGGGATGCCTCCCAGTCCCACTATTTGTCATGGGCTTGTAGCCCAGGATTTGGTCACATGGAAGAAACCACAAACAGTGTGGCTGTATCATTACATTGTTGATATGTTCACCTCTGATTCTCTTGCAGATTTAGAAGGGGCAGTTCCTAGACTGCTGCAGCAACTTCAGGAGAAAGGATGGGTTGTGAACAGCACCAAGGTTCAGGTACCTGGTTTGTCTGTAAAATTCTTGGGGGTTGGCTGGTGGGGTAAAACTATAGTTAGTCCTGAAGCAATCATAGACAAGGTCCAGGCTTTCCCCACCCTTACCACTGTGGCAATCTTACAAGAGTTTTTAGCTTTTGTAGGCTACTGGAGAGTGTTTATTCCACACTTGGCCACATTCTAAAGCCCTCATGCCATTTGCTACAAAAGGGGATCAGGTGTGATTTGCATGAAATGTGTACATTTACCTGTGCTGTTGCAAAATGGATAGTCAAGGCCATGAAGGTCTTGAGTGATACAGACCCATCAGGGCCCTGTGAGTTGATGTCCGCTTGACTGAGGAAGGCTATAGTTGGGGCCTCGTCAGCACCTTGTAGACTGTTTGCCTTTCTCATTGGCCCAGGTGTATTGACTAGCAGCACAGCCTGCCTTGGGCAGAAGACACTGTAGGCTATAGCCTGTCAGTGGGGCCTGCCTTTGACCTTTGAAGAGGTCAGCAGAGTCCCATCAGAAGTGCACTGTATGACTGAGTCCCACAGCAACCTGGAGACCATGTGGCCTTGGACATTTCAACACATGGACCAATGATGGATGGCCCTTCTGGCATGTTGGGGACAAAGCCTGGAAGCTGGCCTCCTGTGTGTTCCTGGAGTAATAGCAAAGTGGTCCCCAAAGATGATGGTAGTGGAACCAAAAAGGCCGGAAGGTAAGAGGATCTTACCAGGGAGTTTTGAATTACCATTGTGGCCAATGCATGTGCCTCCCATAGCCCTTTATATTGACCCATCTGTAACTCCCACAGGGAGAGGGGTGAAAGTCTGGTGTACTAGACCAGGATGAGATCCCATTCCTGCCACTGTCGTATCATAGGACCACTCTCCTGCATGTGTCCCACCTGATGGACAAGATATGCCTATATGATTTCATTAAAACACATATAAGGTTATTTTCTTCTACAGTTCTTGTGGCCTGGATATCCCCCCTGGTGGCACCTGCCTCGTGATTGTTGCTCTGAACCCCCTACCTACTCAGCTACTGATCACCTATGGAATGGGTGAGCTATGGACTTAATCTTCATAGTACTTTGAACCTAGCTGAATCCTCCACCTTGAAGATTATCATGATTTTATTGCTGTTGCTATTTTCTGTTATTAGCCTGCTTACAATGCTTCTGTTTTCTCGCACAGGGGCCATTGTGGAAGATGGGGAATGTGTAGATTGTGAGGCCAGATTTCTGGATGGGTGGCCTGTGGGTAAAATGGCAAGATTTCCAGAATCTCTCACCTGGTTTTAGTGCATCTGCATATCAATAGATGTTTCCAAGGGATGGAGAGAATTAGTCCGACTGCATATCAATAGGTAATCACAGCGGCCTGCCTGGTTTTATCTGGACTGAAGAGTTTGGGTGGAGCTCTCTGCCACTTCAGCCTGGTCAAGAGAGAGACAGGATGACTGTTTATAAGAAATAAATGGGTTTTTTTAACTTTATTACTCCCTTTGACTGATTTCAGTTTTGGAGGTATTTTGCCCCCTGGATTTTCCCCTGGAGTTACATTTATGGACACATATTTTGAAGTCAACTCCATTTATCAGACAAAGTAGATAAGGAATATAAATGATATATCTCAGGGATGACACAAGTGTTTGTTTCTGTTGCTCTTGTTTTTAATGGTCTGGAATTATGGAGCCCAATGATGGGGAGAAATGGATGTGGGTGGAGCAGTTCTAGAGGAATAATCCAAAGTTCTGTTCTGAGCATTTGGAGTTTGAGATGCTCCAAGGAAAGATGTCAAACACACATTTATATGTGGTTTTATGGAGTTTAATGGGGAAGTCTAGTCCATACATATAAATTTTGGAGTCATTATTGTATAGATAATAATTGAAATTTTGAACCAGAAGAAATCACTGGTGAGAAAAGGATGAAAAGATAAAAAAAAATGATTACTAAGTCACTACAAATTTAAGAAGTTGGTGAGAACCAGGATTAAAAAAACAGAAACAAACTATAAGTAGTTTCAAAGAAAAAAGTTTGAGAATCTGATGTTCAGAAGCCAAATGAATAAAACACATCCAGGATAAAGATATTATTAGCTTTGGTAAGAGATGGTGTGTCAAATAAGGTCATAACTGACACTTGGTCATTGAATTAAATAATATGGAGGTTAATAGTGACCTTAAAATGGACATATTGTGTATTCCTTTGATTTCAATCTTCTTCCTTCTCATCATAAATGCTACTCATTCTTTTCCACATTTAAAATATTTTTACTGCATATGTATATATCAATAAATAATATACACCATTGTTTTACATGTATTCAAACTATGTAAATATGATACTCTTTCATAATCCATTTTTTCACTGAAAAAATTATTTCGTATGTGTTTTTATACAAATTGAGCATATATGTCTCTAGTTCATTTATTTAAACTAACAGTAAAAAGATGTACATATAATATTCTACAAATTATTTATTATTCTTAAATTAACACTTATATTGGTTTTTTTGTGCTCTATGAAATCTCTTTGTTGACATTCTTATGCATATCTCTCTGCACCAAAGGTAAGAGTTTTTTTTAGGAGTGGGACTGATAGGGAAAATTTACAAGGACAGCAACCTAGCGGGTGGCTCCACTTGGTGTCGCACCCCTCCCTCCTCAACATAAAGAACACTACAAGGACAGTAATTTACGAGGTGGCTCCCCTCTGCCTCGCCCCCCTCCTCAACCCAAACAACAAAAAAAACACTCCCTTGGTTTCCCAGTGCTGCCGAGCACCAGGTCCCAAGGTTCGCTCCCTAAACTTCCTCCCCCTTGCCTGCTTGCTTGCTTGCTGTGTACGTAGGTATGTTACAGATAAGGAAGTAGAAAAGTATAAATTGCTCTCTTTTCCTTTGTTTGGGGCTCAGACTTTTTGGGAGATTACTCCCCTCTGAGCCCGCCGGTGTGAAATAAAGCCTCAACACTCCAAGACCTCCGAGTGCCACTTGGTTTTTTCTGTCAGTGATCCAGTCCAGGCTTTTTTTATCAGTATTTTCTGTAACATTTGGTTCTCTGACCGGGAAAACCAACCGTGCTGGCCCTTTGTTGCCACCGGTTTGGGGCAACGGCAGGGCGGTGATGGAACAGGAGATCGCAGCGGAGAAGGCGCGCCCTGCCTGACCTTTCGGCAGTCTCCCACCTGGTCGTCCTGGGCCAGCCCCACTCCGCTGCTTCCGCCAGGCTCAAGGAGGCTTGGTATGTGAGGACCTGGTTCTGACACTGAATCCAGTAAGGCCCCGGGGCCCCTGACCCAGCCAGTCCCACCCATTGGGGTGGAAGGGGAGCCTGATCACCTCCAGGGAGACTTATTAGAAGTCTCACAGGTAGACATTCCCAGGGGGGGAATGTTTAAACTCTGGTCTGCCTGTGTGTGTGTGTGTGTGTGAGTGAGTGTGCAGGGCAGCTGAAGTCATTCAGTCTGCACTGAATCTGTGATTCCACGGCCTGCGCTATGGAATCTGCGTGGGCCCTCATCCACTTTCGCGGCCAGCCATCACGGCATATCAGTGATTCAGCTTCGCCAGACCTGGCCTGGGACTTATACGAGTGCACCTTAGCCAAGGCTAGCCAAAGTCTCCGCGAGGAGCGCGAATGGATGGGCAGCTGACTGGTCTCGTCTCTAGAGGAGGCACCCCTCCCTTGTCTGTTGTTGCGGCACCGTCATGGGGTCATGGGGTCAGGGCATAGTAAACCCACAGTCCTTGACACTATGATCAAAAATTTCAGAAAGAGATTTTCAGAAAAAAACAGAGTAAAATTAACTCCTGGCAGGTTGAAAACCCTGTGTGAATCTGTATTGCCAACCTTTAGTGTAGGGTGGCCTCCAGAAGGAACCCTAGATGTCCCAACAATCTGCTGAGCCTGGTGGGTCATCACTAGAGATCCAGGTCATCCCAATCAGTTCCCATACTTTAATTCCTGGTTAGAAGCTGCCCAGACCCTTTCCCCATGGGTGTAATTCGCTTGCAACAGGCAGGGACAGAGTAGGGTCTTAGTTGCCTCAACAAGGAAGCCTGCAGGGAAACAACAGAAGCCTGAGCCTCTGCACATTTTTACTGGTGACCCAGAGGAAAAGTTAATATTGCCCCCGCATTATGTGCCTCCAAGGCCATCAGCACCCAGCCCCTGGTCCCTGATACCTCGTCACTATCAGCCTCCCTGCCAACTCCAGACCAGTGAACCCACTTCTCCCTGGACTAGCAGCCTGACTGCACCCTCAGCTGGGAGCAGATGCCCTTCAGATACCAGCGCAAGAGATGCAGGGCCTGAAAGCAGTACCCTGTTCACAGTAGAAGAGAAGAGGCAACTGGGGTCCTTGGTCAGGGTGCATAGGCTGAAATTGCTGTTCCTGGGGATTTCACCACCCCTGAGAGACAGCACCAGATCCACCGATATCAGGACGCTCTGCTCCAGGAGATCAAAACTGAGTCCAAAAGGCCTATGAACATGACTAAAGTTTTTTTTCAGCCACTCAACAACCAGAAGAGTCTCCTGGAGACTATTATGAGACACTGTGTGAAAGTTATCGCATCTACACCCCTTTCAACTCTGAGTCACTAGGGAGCCAGCAGATAGTAAACACCACATTCGTAGCCTAAGCTGCCCCAGACATCAGATGAAAGCTCCAAAAGCTTGAGTGCTACACTGAGAGGACTGAAATTGCCAAAAAAATATATCTAAACAGAGAAGTTCAGGCTGACAGAGAAGCAAAAAGAAAAATAAAGAAAAAGGCAAGTCTCCTGGCAGCTGCCCTGAAAGAGATGGATGGGCAGAAGGCAGAGAGAAGCCAGCCACCTAGAAGGGGGAAGCCCAGGACCTCCCTAGCCAGAGACCATTGTGCTTACTGTAAAAAAAGGGAGGGTGAGGTATTAGAAGGATGAATGCCCCAAACAAGCCAGATCCCCAAAGCCCAGTTGCTGCCAGGAAGAGCCCCATAAGGAAAGGCTCACTGTCCTGGCAGGAGCAGACTCAGACTGACAAGGACCAGGCTCTCTCGCACTCAGCCCCCGTGAGCCCACGGTCAGAATGAAAGTAAGAAGCCAAAACATGACTTTAATAGCTAACACAGGGGCATAACACTCTGTGGTCACCCTCCCTCTAGCCCTCTTCAGTGAAAAAGACTGCAACTATTCTCGGTGAAAGGGTATCTTTCCATGACCCTCCTTACCCAGGATGACTCAGGAGACACAGGCCCACGCAAGAGATTTTTTTATCTGAAAGAGAAAGCGGGACAGAGAGACAGAGAGAGCAGAGAAAGCAGTGGGACAGAGAGACAGAGAGAGCAGTGGGACAGAGAGAGCAGTGGGACAGAGGGACAGAAAGAGAGAGCAAGCAGCAGCATGGTGCAGAGAGTTGTGCCTTTTATTGTGGTAGATATCCTTAGCCTGTTGCCTTGAGGGGGGTCGGGATGTTTAGAGATAAGGTGGGGCAGGCCCAGGCATGATTCTCACCGGCTTATGTGCTTGAGACCATGGAATAAATGGAGGACAAATTACTATATTCTTACACTTGGAGCCACAAAGACAGCAGCAGTCTCCCCTCTCACAAGAGGCAAGAGCAGGCATCCAGGAACGCCTGATCAGACTCAGAGAGGCAGGCATTCTAATCGAGTGTCAGTAACCCTGGAACACCCTGCTTCTGCCAGTCAAAAGACCAGGAGGAGAGCACCGGCCTGTTCAAAACCTGTGAGCCATTAATAGAGTGACTGTTTCTTTACACCCAGTGGTCCCAAACCCGCACACCGTCCTTAGCCAGATCCCAGAGTCGACCAAATAGTTCACTCGCACAGACATAAAGATGCCTTTCTCCATCTCTGGCTGGCCCCCCAAAGCCAGCTCTTATTTGCCTTTGAATGGACTGAACTGGATAAGGGCGCAGATGCAGTTAACATGGATGCGGCTTCCACAAGAGTTCAAGAACTCACCCACCCTCTTTAGAGTGGCATTGGCTGCAGACCTTGCCAGCTTTCCGAGAGATGCCACAAGCTGCACCCTCCTGCGGTACGTAGATGACCTCCTCCTTGCCAGTGACACCCAGGAAAATTGTGCAAAAGGCACAAAGGCCTTCCTGCAACTCCTGTCAGACTCAGGATACCAAGCCTCATAAAAAGGGGCACAAATCTACCAAGAGCAAGTCTGGTACTCAGGCTTCCTCCTCACCCAGGGAGAAAGGGCACCAAGGCCAGAGAAGAGAAAAGGTCGTTAACTCCTTGCTGCAGTCCAGGACGGCGGGGGGTGGGGGGCATGCAAAAGTTCCTAGGGGCTGCCAGGTTCTGCAAAAATCTAGATTTCCAGATTCTCAGCAATGGCAAGACCCCTCTGCAACCTCCTGGGGGGCCAGACTGAAAGCCCCTGCCTGGAAAAAGAGGCAAGAGCCACCTTCCTGGAAATAAAAACTGCTTCAGAACAGGCACCAGCCCTAGGCCTGCCAGATATGAAAAGGCCCTTCAATCTCTTCGCTACATAATGAAGGTAGCAATTCTGCATTGCAAAGATCATCAAAAAGAAAACAACCCTACAGCACAGGGAAATGGGACGGCAGATGAAGCCGCCAAAGCAGCAGCCAGTAAAGAGGCAGGGAGAGCTCCTTCCCTCACTGTGGCCCTAACACCCTGGTAGAGGCCCCTCCACCCAGGTACACTGAAAAGGAGAAAGACTGGAGCCACTTTAACTGACAACGGATGGTGGATGTTGCCAGACAGACGTATCTTTGTCCCGACTGCAACCGGGAGGAAACTAGTCAGCAAATACCACCAGCTCACCCACCTGGGAAAAACTGCACTGGAGGCCCTCCTCAAAAGCAATACTGCACCAGCCAGTTGCCAGCGCTATGCCGAGCAGTGAGTAGACAGTGTGTAACTTGTGCCACAAATAATACTCAGTCTGCACCACAACTCCCACCTGATGTCCAAAGAATGGGAGTTGCCCCCTTTGAAGACCTTGAGATAAACTTCACGGATGTCCAGGCAAGCAGGAGACTCAGACACCTCCTAGTAATAGTGTGTAGTACTCTGACTGGGTCGAAGCCTTCCCAACCAGAACAGAATGGAGCCGGGAGGTAGCCAAAGTCCTCCTGAGATAAATTGTGCCCTGGTTTGGCCTACCGTCCACAATCCACAGTGACAATGAGTCTGCCTTTGTAGCAGATGTAGTGCAAATGTTAACTAAATTTCTCAATATTACCTAGAAACTTCACACTGCATACAGGCCAGAGTTCAGGGAAAGTAGAGCAAATGAACCGCACCCTCAAAAGGTCCCCAGTACATTCCTTCCAGGCTAGGCACTCAGTCTGAGTTAAAGATAGGAAAAAAGACCCCCTCAAACCTCAGTAGACTGGCCCCACATTATTGTTCTAACTACTCCTACTGCCCTCAAGGTTGCAGGCATCACTCCAAGAGTCTGTCATTCCTGAGTAAAAAGAGCCTGTCATCCTGACAAGGAAGCACATCAGCAGGAGGCCCAGCCAGACCTCCAGGTCCTCTCTGCCTCCGCATCCGACGATTGTCCTCTGACTAATAGACACCTGCGCGCCGTAGATCCTGGCTCTCGTCGGAGTGGTGTCTTTTATTCTAGGCAGTGGACTCTGTGCTGTTGTACCCCTGGACTGGAATATTCCTCAAAAAAAGCTGCCCTTTCTATTGTCTATTAGGTAATCGTTAAGTTGTTTTACTGTGCTTACCTGTCTCTCCTAGCTGGACCCAAGTCTCAGCCTGCTTTTCCAAAGTACCTCTGTAATGTTTAATTGTACAAAAGTTATAAAGTGCATGGTGGGCTAAAGGGAGCGACCTCCTTTTCCCCAGTGAGATTTCCTAGGCAGAACAAGCTGCCCCTTTACTGATCCCTGCTCTGGTCGGGCTCGGTAGAGCTGGATCAGCTGCAGTAGGCACAGCAGCTCTAATAAAGAGACTTAGGGCCTGATGCCCTAACAGAGGAAGCTGATCAAGATTTAGAGCAGCTTGAAACCACCATGATTCAGCAAAATCAGACTGAGTCCCTGGTTAAAATGATGTTGCAAAATTGTAGAAGACTAGACCTCCTGTTCATGTCACAGGGAAGCTTATGTATAGCCCTTAAAGAAGATTATTGTTTTTATGCAAATAAGTCTGGCAGAGTTAAGAATAATCTAGCCAAAGTAAAAAAACATCCAGCATAGGAATAAAATGTTAAAAAATAAAAGCTCTTAATTCCCGAGATGGTTTGAATAGAATCCATGGCTAACAACTCTTCTAACTGGCCTTGCTGGGCCAGCGATTCTGTTGTTCCTTAAACTATTAGTAGAACCCTGTATATTTAACTAGCTCATTAACTTTATCGAGGAGTGCATTTCCTCCATACAGCTTGTGCATATGCGGAGCCACTATGACCCTGTCATAAACCAAGGAGATGATGCCCCCTAACGAAGTGTTTGAAGGGGCATCAGAGGGGGGAATGATAGGGAAAATTTACAAGGACAGCAACCTAGCCAGTGGCTCCACTCAGTCTCGCACCTCTCCCTCCTCAACATAAACAACACTACAAGGACAGTAATTTACTAGGTGGCTCCCCTCTGCCTCGCCCCCATCCTCAACCCAAACAAAAAAAACACACTCCCTTGGTTTCCCCGTGCTGCCGAGCACCAGGTCCCAAGGTTCGTTCCCTAAACTCCCTCCCCCTTGCCTGCTTGCTTGCTGTGTATGTAGGGATGTTACAGATAAGGAAGCAGAAAGGTACAAATTGCTCTCTTTTCCTTTGTTTGGGGCTCAGATTTTTTGGGAGATTACTCCCCTCTGAGCCCGCTGGTGTGAAATAAAGCCTCAACACTCCAAGACCTCCGAGCGCTGCTTGGTTTTTTTCTGTCTGTGATCCAGTCCAGGCTTTTTTTTCAGTATTTTCCGTAACAGGACTACTGGCATAAGTATGCATATGTTTTCAACCTTATTAGATAGTTTATATTTTTATCTTTGTCTCACTGCACTGGCTGGTTCAAAAGAGGAAGGAGATGCTAAAATATCCAAAATCCCATAATGCTGTGGGCATGTCAAAGGAACATAGGAGTCAACTTAGAAAGACCCCAAGGGTCAAAGATAAAGCATGTGAAACAAACAAAATAACAAAGCATTTGATTATAACCCAAAGTGTAGAATAAATATCCATGAATCTACACTGATGTAAATTAATCATTGAATAAATAAATGGGGGAGAAAAGACAAATCTCCTATGCAGAAGAATTAAAAACTATGAAAATCCTCTGCCCTCAAGAAGGGGGAACATAATCCCCCACTCCTTAAGCTTGGGGTGTTCTAGTGACTTCCCAAAGTACATTATGGGGCTGAATAAAGTAACTTTACAATGGAGAAACCTAACAAACACTTTCTCAGCCGGGTAATCAAGGTTAGCATCACCAATGATACCTCATGTTGGGAATAAGCACTCTTGATAGGATATGATAAAAATAGGACTTTATGTTAGTGTCTTCATCCCCAAAACATAAAACACTGTCTATTGTGAGAAATACATGATCTAGATTCCAATAAACGGTTCCAACAAAATATCTGACTGATACTCCTCAAAACTGTCAAGGTTATGAAAATCAAAAACCTGAGAAAATGTCACATTCAAAAGGAGCATAAAGAGAAATGATCGTTGAATGTAATTGTGGGTAAAACTGCAACATATTTCCAGAATCTCTCACCTGGCCTTAGTTCATCTCCATATCAATATCTGTTTCCAAGGGGTGGAGAGAAATAGCTCATCTCCATATCAATAGGTAATTACAAGGGGGAATAAGAGCATATCTGAACCAGAAAGGCTGGTTGGGGTCCCTTTTTGCAGCTAGGTTGAGAAAAATGGGCAAGCAGAAATAGATGACTGCTTGTAAGTAATAAACGTGTTTCTCCCACTTTATTTCTCTGCTTGATTGATTTTGGTTTCAAAGGTATTTTGCTCTGGGCTGGGAAAATATTCCCCCCTACACACCAGCCCCAGAGTTATATATTCTGAATGTAATCCTGGAATGGAAAAAGTTATTTGGTAACAAAGAAATTTGAATTAAGAATGAACTTTAGTTAATAGTGATTGCATTAACTAAGGTTCTCTGGAGAAAAAGAATCAATGGGAGATATACGAGGAGATTTGTTATAGGAATTGGCTCATGTGTTCATGGAGGCCACCATCTGCCCTCTACAAACTGGAGAACCAGAAAAGCCAGTGATATAATTCAGTCTAAGTCAAAAAGCCTGAGAGATTGGGGTGGAGATGTTATTCTGGGAAGAGGAAATCCTGGGGCAAAATACCTCTAAAACTGAAATCAGTCAAAGGTAGAAATAAAGTTTAAAACTTGTTTATTGCTTACAAACTACAGTCCGGGGCCATCTCTCTTTCCTGCTTGGGGAGAAGCCAAACCAGCACCTCCTTGGCCCCAACCTCTCAGGTTCAGATAAGTCTTCAGTTGCCCAGGTAATTACCCACTGATATACAGATGAACTGTCTTCACCTCTGAAGAATGCCTGTTGATATGTAGATGCACTAAAGCCAGGTGAGATATTCTGAAAATATTAAATTTTACCCACAGGGAGGACAGGGAGTAATGGTATAAATACTGGTTTGAGTCTGAAATCTGGAGAGCCAGTAACACAAGCCTTCAAGGGACTAGATGATGCCCACTGGCATTAATGAGGATGATTTTCTTTACTCTGTCTTCTGATCCAAATGTAAATCTCTTCTGCAGACACCCTCACAGACACACCATGAAATTACATTATTACCAGCATCTCCTACCTCACTCAAGTTGGTAATGCTCTTTGTACTACTTTCATAATTTTTTTCTGGAAATCTAAAGCTTTCTAAAGTGAAATTTTTATTTTACATATTTATTAAGAGTATTTACTTAAGACCTTCCAAATCATTAAACTTCTTCCTAATGCTGCTTTTCTAAGATCTTTTTGGTATGAATGTGTAATGAAAGCTAAAATATACTATTATCACTCACTGGTATAATCATTCTACCTTCCCTTTCAATCTGATAAAGTATGAAGTAAATTGTATTAATAGATTTTTCTAATATTAAAGCATCTTTATTAGTTAGGATGTTGCAGGATGGAGTCCAGTAAAATAGCAACCCTCAAATCTCAGTGACTTGAAAATCAAAGTTTTATTTTGCTCTTGAACTACATGTTTACCTTAGTTCAGAAGGTACTCTGATCATGTCATCCTCACACAGGGGACCTAAGTTAAGGAACTTCTAGCATCTGGATATCAATGGACATTGAAAAAAGAAGGAAATATGATCAAAGGCACAGAAACACATTTTTGAAGGATATTTTTTTGTTGTATCTTTTCTTCTGCCATGCCTAATTTATAATTAAGACTCTCTAGTGAATTATTAACTTCAAATATTATGTAATCACATTCTAGAAGTTCCATTTGGTTTTCCTGTCATTAGGCTTATATTTTTTCCTGGAGGCAGTTGTTGACTTTTACAGTGGTATCTGAGAGACTGAAGAACTGAGAAGAGCTGTTGGTAGATTCATGAAACCAAAAGGAAGAGTGGCACAAAGTCCATTGAAGCTCCATGCCTCCCTAGGAGCAGTCCAGAAACATACTGGGCATTCAGGTGGGATTAACAGGGGCTATACACCAGGAGTAAGTCCGATTGGAATTTGACTTGTTAGAAGAATTGAAGTTCATCCTTGAATCCTGTCATTCCTTTATTAGATCAAGATTATATGGAACTGGTTTTCCTTGCCTAGCAGGCTGTCAGAAGCAAAAATAAACTTGGAGAGCATATAAATTCATCCACAACATTGAAGTGTGACTATAACTTTTTATTTACAATGTTTGGCATTTAATTTATGATAATCAAGGATATGAAAAGACATATTAGCCATTAATCAAGGGACAAAAACAGAGAATAGATACAGGCCCACAGGAACTCCAGATAATGGAGTTACAGATACAGACTTCAAATTCACCTGATTAATAAGTCAAGGAATTGCAAAATATTCTGGAGAGAACTGAGCAGTATAAACAAGAACCAAATAGCAATTCTATAACTTAATATTTGTCTCTATATTTCTATTCACAAATTATTTCTTCAGACATGTTTAATGTGCTATTAAACTGATCCATTAGGTTTTAGTTTCAGTTATTTCATTTTTTAAGATCCATAATATAAATGTGAAAAAACTCAAATGGTACATGTAGACATTAAAATAGAATAAATGACAGTCTAAAAGAGAAGAGTATATACTTAATGTTAAGCAAAAGAGGCAAAATTTAAAAGAAGACATGCTTTATGATTTCATTTATATGAAGCTGAAAAATAGGAAAACCTAATCTATAATATTAGACACCTTCACATTCTTAATTTTGGAAAGAATGAGGGAATGGTAGTTTGGAGGGAGGAAGGGTTAGGTATGCTATATCTTGGCCTGATTGGTAATTATATGGTGTGCCTAATGTGGGATATTTCTTCAGGCTGTACGACTACTGCTTTGTTTACTTTTTTATATTTATATTTCATACATCAGAAAGGTTTACTACAAACACAAGGCCTTTTACTACTTATCAAACAATTATCAGTCCCTGCCTCCCTCCCCACCAAAAAAGATGAGCACCTAAGTACATATCAATATTTAACAAATTTGATTTGGGAGACCATTGATTGATCTATAATAATTTGTTAATATCATTTTTTCATATTGATAATAATGTTAAATTTTAAATTAAGAAGGGTCTCAATCATCTAGATGTCTACATATTTTGCCATATGATTTGGTTCCTGTGTATGAGTTGGAGAGAATGCTGAACTGTCAGATGTCAACTAAGCCACTAAAGCAGTAAAGCAAAAATGAGCGAAAATCAAGCCTTCCATCACTAACTACTAGAGCATAAGCAAGAGCCTAAAACCTGTTCCATCTTCTCCTTTGAAACAGAGTTCAGTATTGAAGGAACTCTTCTGACAGTTTTATGAACTCTAGGGTTGGTTTCTATGATTGGAGCTTTTTGTGTTCTATTAAAAAAGTGTCTAACCCAAGTTTGTGAAAATAGTCATCTTTATTTTAACATAGAACCTTTAAAATATTTGATTTTACATTTTGATCTGTTATTGCAAATTGCTTTTTTTGAACAATGTGGAATAGATAAGATTATTTTGCTTGTTTTTGTTTTTAATATAATCATTTAAACTGTTCTTGTCTCATTTCATTGCCCTGACAACTTTGTTGAAAATAGATTGCATATTTGCAATCTATTTCCGAACTCTATTCTGTTTCATTAGTTTTTTTTTTTTTAATCCTTCTGTGAAAACTACATTCTCTTGATTAGTATAATACATGATGTTATCAGAGAGTATGATTCTCCCAATTTTGTTTTAGGGATTATAATACCTTATCAACTTCTTTTATTCTACTTAGACTTAATACTGTAGTACTTCACGTGAAATGTAAAACAAACAGTATAATTCTATTTATCCCTCTAAACCTTTTGCCTTTATCATATACTTTATTTATACAATTTATAATAATATAATTATTTTATATAATTATTTTTTGCTCTAAATAGTTGTTTAAAGTTATTAAGAAAATAAAACAAAGATAATCATCATATTTATCCTTATATTTTTATTTCCAGTCTTCTCCATTCATTTGTGTATGTATGAGTTTCTGAGTGTTTATTTGGTAACATTTCCCTTCACTATGAAAAAATTCTTTAACTATTTATTATAGTTCCTACTAGCCTGTAATTCTCTCAGCTTTTGTTTAACTGAAATTTCTTTATTTAAACCTCCATTCCTTTTATGAAGGATAATTTCTTTAGATATGTAAGTGGAAAACGTTTTTAAAGCACATTAATGATGCCCTCCATTTTCATCATGTGTTCACTTTTTCTGATAATTCTGTTAGGATTTTTAATGTTAATCTCTTATATATCATTTTGTTCATCCTTCACCTGTTTTATCTTAGACTTTCAAAAGTTTGGCTATGATATGCCTGTATGTGGTTCTTGGTATTTATCTTCCTTTGGGGTTACTGAGTTTCTTGGATCTGTGAACTCTTTTTTTTTTTTTTTCACCAAATTTGGGAAATTTGGAGGCCAATATTTCTTCAAAAACTTCCATCTCTCTTCCTTCTTTAGGGAGATCCAATTGCATACTTGTCACATTTAATCCCTCGAGTAATTGAGTCTCTGTTCATTTTTTCCCCAGATTTTCTTTTCTTTGGATCAGTTTGAATTATTTATATGAATCTGCATTTAAATTCACTGATCCCTTTGCTTTTAAATTCATCCTGTGACTTTCTCATTTCATTTTATATGTGAATTTTTGAGAATTCAATAGATTTCTTGTTTATTGTGTCCATGTGTTATTTTTCCCTAAGTTTCCCCATTTTTTTCTCTCAGCTGTACTTCTTTTCTTCAATTCCTTGAACAAGTGCATAATGTCTCTTAAAGTCATTACCTGTGAATTCCAACATCAGTGTCATCTGCTGTTGGGTCTGTTTCTACTACCTCTTTTATTCCTTTGGTGGAAAAATACACATTTCTATTTTCACTATAGAATTCATGTTTCTGTTTCAATAATTATGATTATTTGCTAAATTGTAAGATGCCTGGATTATGGTTCTTCCTTTAAATTACTTTGTTTTGTTCTGGTGGAAAGTTAAATGAATTATTGATCACTTTGAACTTTGATTTTAGACTTTTGGTAGATCTGTTTCAATTTTTTGCTTTGTTCTAGCCTGTAATCATACTTCAGATGAATGGCCTTCATAGGGTGTCAGTTGCATGCCTGAGATACTCAGAAAAACTCTCCACTCTAGTTAAAGCCATACTGTAATGTTTCCCTAAACTGAAGAACCTCTTGTATCTTCATTCAATTGTTAGTCCCCAAGAGCTGCTTTCCACTAGACCTTAAAATCTCACCTCAAGTCTTCATAGCCTTGCCTTCAGCCAGGAAACAAATGGAATAACACCAGAGTTTCTTCTGTGTGCAGCTTTCCTTTCCACTATATAGACTCACAAAATTATTCCACTCAGAGGTTCTGAACTCCTATGTCAGCCTGCTTCATTCATTTCAACTGCAGCTTTTTGCTTGGGTTCCTTCTCTTTACACTGTGTTCTAAAAAATATCTCCCAGGCAGGAAGTCAGGGCAAAAGCAAAGCTCACTTATAGGAGAATTTCCCTCTTTTAAAATCAAATAATTTGTTCTCTCTCTTGTCCACTGCTTGAAAACAATTGCCTCATATATTTTGTACCTTTCCATATTTTAAAAAAGATGCAAAGGTATGATATGGTAACTATTTCATGGCTAGAACTGAAAATCCTAAATATATTTCATTTCCATCTAGCCGAAGAAAACTTGAGTTCTCTGGTTTGCTGTATTTATTGAGAAGCATTACTTTGAGGAAATATAGGAAGTATTGTGAAGAAAGTATATTCCACTTTTTCTTAATCTAAAGAGGCATTTGGGTGGGTGAGGGGATGGGCTAAATAAGTGAAGGGGGTAAGAGCTAGAAACTTTAAATTATAAATTAGTCATAGGAAAGGAAGTACAACATAGACACTATAACCAACAATACTGTAAGATTATGGTATTATAACAGGGGATAACTACCATAGTGAACAGTTAGTAATGTATATGATTATCAAATCACTATGTTACACATCTGAAACCAATATAACGTTGCATGTCAACTATAATCCTATAAAAATGAAAAATTTAGGAAAAGAGAATTTAGCTTGATTTGGTCAAAATTTTTAGAACCTGCTATAGAATATTACCATGGAGACAACAACATTTAAATATGCAACTTGGATTTTTAGGCTATAAGACACCATTATCACCATCATCATCATAATAGTTAATATTGAATATTTTTAAATGTAGTATATTATTTAACTCTACACTCATGGAAAATTTGTGATTTGACAGTACTTTTTATGAGGAAACTTAGATAAATGGAGTCAATAATTTGCTTAAAGTCACATGTAGAGGATGCATTTGGTATGAGGAATGAAATAGAAACAGACTCAGTTCACACTCCTAACTAGTGTGACTTACACCTCAAAAGGTGAGCCATTTCTCTAGTCCATCTCCACAACACTCTTTTCTTCACTTTCTGCTCTGCACTTCATTCTGCTTCATGCCTCAGAACTAAGATTAACCTAAAGAATACAGCAAAAGGGGAGAGAACAGTTTGGGTTAGACTTATAGACAGGAGGGCTTCTAGGAGTGATGAAAAATTCTAGGAAAGAGAATCTTGTGATCAGAATTATTTATTAAGGTTATCCATACTTCCACCCCAAACTCCACATTAAGGAGATATTTATATTTCTGGATTCAATTTAGATGTCACTTCTTCTATGAAGACTTTGCTAAATACTCCCATCTCACTTCCAACCTGTATAAGATGTTCCTTTTCTGTATGTTGGAATTTTTATCATAGTACTCATGACACTACTATACTTTATTGTCCTCTTACTTATCTACTATAGACTCCAGATCTAAAACATTGAATCTTTAAAGCTGGAACTTGTCTTATTCGCTGCTTTATCTTAAGAAAGGGGCACATTGCCAAAAAAATAGCAATTCAAGTTTTAAAAATTATTTTCATATGCAAACCTTATACAACCAAGGAGGTTGGAACACAGCTAAACATGATGCAGCTATGATCAGACTTCAAAAACAAAATGATTTCCACCTTTGTCATCATTCTGATAGTGACACCCTGGCTTGACTATTCTATAATTATTTTTAGCCTTTCTTCTAGAAATATGCCAATACTTACGCTGTAGAGGATAGACTCCTGTATCTCTTGAGATAGTCATAGAAAGACCAGCTTCTTCATGTTAACTGTTGCTGTGATGTGTTATTATTTATCAGAGGTGGAATCTACTGACATTTTCATGTGATCACTTATTATTTCAATGAATTGTTTTAGGAAATACATGACAGTAGAGATATTTTACAGAAAGTATGGGTGTTAAATGTAAAAGAATCATTTAACAGAATAAAATTTTTAGTGGAGGGTTCTTAATTAGGAAGAAAATACTTCCTTTTTCATAAACATGCACAATCAAAGTGCTAAAACAAGTGGCTAAAATTGTTTTAAAGGGTGAAATAACCTGCATCATATATTTGGCAAAATATGAATGTTTTCAGGAAAATAATCCTATAGAAATGCCTAATTAACTTTCAGCTAAAAATAACAAGGTTTCCCCTATACTTCATTTTCCTTCTCTACTTGTGGGTCTCACTTAGTAAACTGTTGGTTGCCTCAGTAAAATCTGTCAAGAACATTATTGAGACATGGGAGAAAGTTGGTAGAATCTTCTCTGTCAGAATAGCTGACACCTAATTATAGTCCAGAAACTGGAAGCCCTCAGGGAAGAAGTAAAGTCTGAGTCTTCCCAGATAAGATTGTTTGAGGCTATTTTTGATGGTGAGAGTATTTATGAGTTGTATTAATAATAGATGAACTAATGTTGCAGCACTAAAATATGAAAACATTCTTATTTGACCACTAGGAATTTGCTTGCTTGGTAACAATAATAAAAGTAATATAAGCATTAAATAATGAATCACTTCTTTAAATGGAAGTTTTCATGGTATTCTTTAATATTCATAAAGTTGTTAACAGAGAGTTTTGAAGCTCTACAGTATGTCATTTCAAAAGAGATGAAAGAATCTATTGCCCTTAAATTAAGATGTGCTTTGTGACTTCTTTTTATAATCACTGCTCTCTTAGTGCTGATATTGTTCACTGTGTATTCTGTTATTAAGCAGTAATATTATTTATAACACTATTCATTTGACTTTTTATAATCTAATATTTAATAATTAGATAATGACCCTTGAGATTGTCTCCTCTGTCTTCACAGAGAAGAAAAAGGGGCTTCCTGGTTTTCTCTGGCACCTGCAGAAAGAGCTTTCTTCTGACTACATCTGTACACCTAAGGAGTACGCTGGAGAAGTATCACCAGGCTGTTTTGATTTAAGAGGTAACAGGGAAATTTGCATACCTCAAGCCTCAGCCAGACCTTGGTGTCCCCCTGCCTAAATTTTTATCAAGTATATCAGAACATTTTTATAAGTCAGAGCCCCTTTGCTTTAGCCCTTAGTTGTAAAACCAAATGTGTACATATGTGGAGGAGGGCTGACAATACCACCACTTTGATGTGAGCAATTTTATTAAATCCTTTGTCATTAGACCTTGAAATATGTGTGCAAGAGATGGTAGAAAAGTATGAGAGATGGTAGAAAGGTAGAGAGATGAAAAAATATATTGCCCTTAAATTAAGATGTGCTTTGTGACTTCTTTTTATAATCACTGTGCTCTCAGTGCTAATATTGTTAGTAATATTAGCACTAAGTATAGTAAAGTATTGAAAATTATAGTAAATGGTGGAAAAGGAAAGACACATTTTTTTTTCTCATTTGCTAACCCTCTATGTAAAAGAGAGGTAGAGGCAGATAATAGATGATAACTGGCTAGACAGATAGGTAGACAAAGACTATCTTCTTGTTTCATTGGGCCAATTAACTTCATGTTTATAATGACAACAATTTGCTCTATCAAGCTAGTCAGCAAAGCTAGAGAAAAAAGGACAATCCCTTTGTTTTTACCTTTGTTAATTGGGTATGTTATTGAGTAATAGGGACATGCAGAGAAATGGAAAACTGCTTTGGAAACTCAATGAACAAATAAATAAAATATATTTAGCATGGGAATGGGTTTAGAATTTTAGGATATCACACAGGTTTTTAAACATATATAAATACAGTCTCTTTGACCAAGTTATTTTTGAACCTTTGCAACAAGAAGTTCAAATACTAAAAACACAAAAAAATTATTACAACAAGACTAATGAGAAAGTATCGTATTCTAGGAGTATTATGAGAAGAATACTGAGGACAGGAGAAGGAATCAGAAAACTTAACTCTGAGCTTCTTCACAAACCAACAAAGGGGTGCAGGAGAGTTTGTAGTTATTCAAGAGAGAGAACATTTTTCATAACTCTAGCCACTGGGCTTATTTACTTATGCATGTAATTATATAAAAGATATTGAATGAACTCTATTGAATGTTGTTCTTGATAGCAGCTATACAGAAAAATATCTGAGAAATTTCCAGTAAAGACACATATGAAATTATGATATGAAATGCAAAAGCACAATTTCAACTGTCGTAACACTTGCCCAAATGCCATAAACCACACCTTTAAATGCTGTAGCCTGTGCCTGCTGGTGCCCCTAAATTGGGCTTACTGCAGCTGTACTCACTGTTGGCAAGTTTGTGGATTAGGAGTTAAGTGAATGTCTTAAACAGACATCAAATTTTAAAGGTCCAGTTTTTGAAATGCCTGTATATTCTGATGTGCTTATATTAAGTCATCATGTCCAACTAGCAAATCCTTGAGATTTAACATTTACGTATAAATCAACTGCTAGGAACTTGGCAATTATGCTTTTAAGGAAAAATATTCTACAAGATTGTTAGTGCTCCAAGCCATAACAAAAAGATTATTTGCTACATAATATATTTAAACTACTGTTAAAATACCTTTAAAATTGCACTTTAGAACTCAGGACAAAGTGAACCAATTTTGTCCTTGCTTCGGTGATACTGGGGAGGGAAGCTCAGTAGTCTCTGTTACCACATACGTGTTATTCTATCCAGATTTTGACACCCCTGCAGAGCTTGCTCTTTGTGTAAATTTTATGGGTTTTGTGTATTTGTGTCCCAAGGTTGTTCTCTATTCTACAGAGAATACATTTACATCAGATTCCCATGTTAAGTGGCCTCCTAATCTATCCCTTGAGTTATAATTTGTCATTCCAAGCATTTGCTAGAAGAGTTGTATGGTTATGGTGATGAGGAAGAGGGAGAATAGGAGCAGAGCTCTCACAAACAGTGCTGCCCTTCTTGAGCAAGAACTGTGCTAAGCACTGCTGTCCATGCATTACAAGTACTAATTCTTAGTTTTCCTGTGATTAGGTGGCATTTCCATGTTATAGAAGAGGGATATGAGTCAAAGAATGATTATGCAAGTTTGCAGAGATGGTCAGGGGTGGAGGTAGGATTTAAGCTAACGTTTTTCTGACTTGAATGCATCTGTCTTTATTATAATGCTATATGGCTTGTACCAGAAATCCGATAGGAAGAATAGTTGAAAATGGACATATTTTAGTATACCCAGGCACTTAGTTTAAGTGGATAGAGCCAGATAATTTATTGAAAATATCTTGCATAAAAATAGCCCTATGTAATGAAGTAATGAAACATAAAAATATTCTCCATTTGCCAAGACATTTTAGGTTTCAGATTTTTACCTATTTTCGTTGTTTCTTGTTATAATTATATCAACAGTTTGGGACCTTTATATCATATGGAAAATGGAAACTGCATTTTTTTAAAGGCAATCAGTAAAATATAAAAAATAAAATGGTAGTACATGGTAAAGCAGATTCTCAAATATGTGTTCTCTGACCCTGAGTCCACTACTTTCTCCAATATCTTTTTTGTCCCAAAGTAGTATTATGTCAACAGTACTTCATATTTTATTTGCCTTAATAAAACTTTTAAATTGTTATATTATATTCCATATTTAATAATTTAAAAATGGAGATTGTGTAATTCTGTGAAATATTCCTTTTAATCCAACACACTGCAAAAAATTGCAGAGCTTTCCAAATCATATTTGGTGTAGCAGATGTTGTAAGTGTTGGTCACATTGTGGAAACCACAAAATAATAATACTAAAAAATTACAAAAATGTTGGATAAGGACACAATTTGCATGTTTTGAATGATTACTATGTGTCAGTGGTTGTGCTCAGACTTTTACATGAATTATCCTATCTAAACAACCAAAATAAGAGAATAATAAAAATTGGGTGGCTGGTGTTCCCAAAGTTATTGTAGTAGTCTTTTACATTTCATAATTTCACTGATACATGATTCTTTTTTTCCACCCAAGTTTCAAACAATTATGCAAAACAAATGAAATGTTACAAAAAACAAAAGCATGGAAGCACAATATTGCAAATGATCAAAAATACCCAAAAAGATAACAGAACAAATGAAGCATTGACATAGGTTGAATGACTCATTGGAAACAAAAGAAAAAAAGGAATGTTTATCTCTTTAATCCATTTTTCACTTCTGAAAGGACAGTCCTAAATCTCTGAGAAATGCTTGTACATTTAAGAATGTCTTGTCCAGCCTCCATAGATTTCTATTTATCCTTTGGTATATACTAATACCATAGTTACTTCTTCCAGAACTTCATCAAAAATAGCTCCATGTTTTTACCAAGAGCAGAAAGGAATTGGAATTACTGAATCTTCCCAAACCCTTCCAGGAGTCTCACAAAGGACCGGCTAAACTTGAATACAAATTCTTACTTATTCACTCCCTACTAATGCATGCTCCCTTTTTTTTAATGTATCTTTTTAACACTAATTCTTATTTATCTGAATTTGCAAATGCCTGTGTTTCAGGTAGAGAGATGTATGTTGCTTGTTTCCATGTTTAGATCAATGCTGAGTACCGATTAGTTCAGCACTGGTCACAGTGGCAGAAAATTTCAGGAACAAGAAGTCTGGTTTAGCAGATAAGTCACATTTCAGGGAGACTGTGTTTAATATTTCCATATGCAAACATTTGGTTTCTACACTCCATTCTGCTCCAAAGCCTTTGCAAAAACTTTCTTCAGCTTGGAAAAACTTGATCAACTCCTACTTACTTTCTTTGTGGTCACTTCTTCCAGGAAGACTTCCTTGTCATTCCACACCTTGAATAGAAGTCCCTTCTTTGCATTTCCATGGGATACTGAGCTTATCTCACCAGTGGACTTCTCCTAGGCTGACAACCATTCTTTTACTTACCTGTGTCTACCCAGTTCTCTATTTGATTCCCAATACCTGACATAGTGTCTGGAACAGCATAGTTCCAGCAAATTGAGTGGTTTTATTTGATGTTGGATGTTGCTGGATGTTCATGACTGACAGTGCCATCCCCATCTGTAAACTTACCACTGGCTTGATTATACTCTACTACACTGCTCAAAGAAGCCCATTACTCCATAGGTTATCTTGTCTCTCCCTTTCTTCTCTCTTTTTATGCTACATTGGGTAATTTCAGAGAGCAATTGTGGTTTCTTTCTTCCCTTAAACAGGAATTTCTCATTGCTAATAGTGTAGCTAAGGGAATGGTGTAGATGAGTGGAGGTCAACTGATTCATGAATGGCTCATGTGATAATTTACAAAATCTGAACTGTTCTATAGCTTGTGGTGAGCCTAAGGAGAGTTTAATTAAAACATGGATTTGAGAAAAAATATTGGTGGATGGGGAACTCAGTGATAAGGACAGTCGGCACTACAGACCTGTATATGAAGGGCCTATGCCAGGAGTCTACAAGCTTGTTTTTTGTAAAGGGCTAAATAGTACATATTTTAGGCTTTGTTGGTTATAAGGTTTCTGGTCTCTGTTGCAACTACTCAACTCTATCTCTGTTGCTCAAAATGCAGACAGAATGTAAATGAATGAGCATGTTTGCCCTCCAATAAAACTTTATTTATGAAAACTAAAATATGAATTTTGTGTCATTTTCATTTTTTATATATTATTATTATTTTTTTTAATAATTAAAAATATAAAAAAGCATTTTTATTGCTGATCACATAAAAAAAGGTGGTGGGCTAGATTCGGCCCAAGTACCATAGTTTGCTGACAGCTGGCCTATACCCATCTTTTGATTGTAGAAAAGAGAAGGGGTTGTTTTTTGAATACTTAAAAGATGATAGGCTTTGCATTGTTATTTCATGAGCTCCTGGAGTAGTGCATGCAAATAGTAGATAAACATGTTTTCAGTGAGGGGAATTATATGAAAACTTGGTGATATCAGATTCTGGTGAGGAAAGGGGCAAGAACAGACATCATATTTTAGGTTTTAGTTACTTAAGAAGGTATTGTGTCACTGCTAACCTTCATGGAGAAGTCTGGAAAAGAAATTGACTGCAAAGCAGAGGCAGAAAATGTCTGTCTTCTTTTCTGCTTGGCTAATGCTTCTCTGGTCTAAAATTGATTAGAATTCTCCACTCAGCCTCCATGGTACCTAGAGTTTCTGTGCAGATACTTCTAGAATTCTCTCTGGTTGAAAGATTCATTGATATATTTCCCATAGGATATTTGCACTTTAACTAGTGAGTTCTGTGAGCTACATCTAGTTGAGAACTTTCCTTTTAAATTTTTTCATTGGAGAAAATAGAAGTAATTTTCCCAAAAGAATTTCAATTTATTATAATTATCATCATTATTATGATGATCCTGAAGTATAGATATGAGCAGTCATGGATTATAGGTGGAGATGCAGGTGGAAAATTATGGCATTAATTTTAATATTATTCTAGTCTAATTCAAATTCATCTTAGTCTTCCCAAGGCCAAAGTGAAAGATGCCATTAGCAACCCTGCCCTGATATTTCCTGCATTTCCTTCCCATCCCTTCCCTCTTCCATTTTATGTCTCTCATATTTCAGTGAGTTTTTCAAGCTTGTAGATGATTCTTCACCTCCTTTCCCTCCCAAAGTTTGCCTTTCTTTCCGTTCTTATTCACAGGCATTTATACCCTTGAGACTTTTGGCTGCCAATAAAATAATATGACTCATACCTGAAGTAAAATTTAAGTATTTTATTTATTAGTAAATATATTCTAATATGTTAGAACATGATAATTTAACCTGAATCCAAAAAAATAACAGAGGCGACAAAACAGAACCTATCAAACACAACATCATAAAAATTTATTTGCTGATTCTCATCCACGCATATTATCTGAGGAAAAATAGGATGTCATTTTGGTGCAACCATAAAAACAACCCAGTTTAAAGAGGAGCTGCAATTTGAAGGTTGTCACATGAACTGGGCCTCACAGAATATTACTGTTGTAAGATAAGCAGACTTTTATCATATAAGGGATCTCTGCAATTCACAGCTATAAAATACCTGAAGAACTTTTAATTAAACAATGGTGTAGGGGAATCCTACAGTTTGACTGAGTCAATTCCTTCCTGGCCTAGTTTTATGAATTAGAATTACTTTTGTTTACTAATGATATTACATAAAACACGAAAATATTTCAAGAATCAACGTTATCCAGGCTAATAAGAATAGGGTCCCTACATATTACTGAATACAACATTGACAGTATTTAGGCAACTATTCATGAGTAAAATAAAGATAAATATAATGTTATCATTCCTTTTAGTGTTTTATATAAAAATTATTTTGGAATACATCATTTTTGTTTTTTAAATTTTCCTAGTTGTTTATTATTTTTTTATCCCTATCCTAACCTGTTTTCTTACTTTTTTCTATTCTTACTTTTAATTATTTTTTCTTTTCCCTTTTATATACATGCAAAAGTTTTTAAAGGATTTGTGATAACTGATTGGAATATTTTGTTCTCAGTTCAAATCAAAAGCAAAAATGATGCGGTTCTTAAGACAATCCTCTTCTCCCCAGCATGTGAAACAAGGAAGGAAAAACCCCAAGGAACAGAAGACAAACAAACCTTATTTGGACCCTGACTCTTACTCCCTTTACTTCTAAAAACAACTCAATACTAAAAACTGGCTTAAAATCTAATGATGTATACTTATTCTGGTTAGAATTGAGTGATTAATCCTTTCATTAATAAGTTAATTTTTTCAGTGTATGTTTATTAAATCTCTGTTGTGAAGGAGACATTAATCTCATTATATTATATGATTAAAGAAGATTCTAAAGTATAAGATATGCTCTCAAGGAACTAAGAATAAGTGGATGATATGTGTACATTAGTATGTGCACATCAGTGTATGATGGGGGCAATATAAAATGGAAATACATGTGCCTTAAAACACATAAAAGCAAATACCGATCATAAAGCCATGCAAATATTTGAACAGATAACCAGAAGGGACTTTTGAGAGAAATATAATTTTATTTTGACCTTCAAGGATAAGTTTCATAAAGACAATGATTGAAGGAGAGAGGTAGATGAAAATGTATTTATTCTAGAATTCCAGGCAAGGAGAAGTTTATGGAAATGAATTAAGTTTGAGAAAATAGAGCCAATAAGGTGATATGAATTTATTTTGTAGAGGTACAAACACAGTTCACAGGATTAATCTTGGAAATATGATGTGGAGAGTGAAAATTCATAGCAATTGAGATATTAGAATGGTTAACTTATATCAGTTCTATTTCCTCCCAGCCCCTACCTAGCTAAGCATGATGATAATGATAATAACACTATCCACATAACCACTGTAACCATTTTTAGTGCTTACTACATGTCATACTGTGCTAATAAACCTACAGGTTAAGCACTCTAATTGATTTTATTTTATAGATAAATAATTCGAAGCACAGAGATACTAAGCAGGTTGCTCAAAATAACCCAGCTTCAAATAGGTGAAGCCAGGATTTAACCCACCATGCTTCAGTCTCTTTGGTATCTGCAAAAGGATGGAATTAGGTAAAAAAGAATGAAATTCTGAGAAACAAAACATGTCCAAAGCTGGAAACTGAAGTCACATACTTTTTTTGTTCCCATTGCGCTTTTAATCTCAGACAGAAATCTGACAACCCTTGATTCTCTACCTCTCATTCCAATATTATGTCTTCTACACTTCAATATCATTCTTAAGAATTCCCTCCACTCAGTGTTTACTGTGACAAACTCCTATCAGTGCCTGATTGACTCTTGCTTGACTCACTATCATAGTTTTCTAATTAGTGTCCCTGCCTCCATTTTCCCCATGTCTCCCAAACCAGCCACCACCCCACAGTCAGAGAGTTATTCCTGAAATGCAAATCAGCATGACACTGCCCTACAAACAAACCTGTCTCATGCCCCTTATAGCGCAAAGAATAAAGTCCAAATCCCTTCCTTTGGCATAGAAGGTTTTTCCTAAATAAAGGTCTCCTGTTTTGCTCAGCTCTACTCTCCAGTCATATGTAAAGACTAACATGTGTTTTCTAGAAAAGCTTTAAATTTATTTTCTTCTAATGAGCAAAGTTCTTTCATATCTATAAACTTTGCAGTTTTCATGCTTTTGCCTGAATCCACTTGGTGAACTATTATTTCCATTTAAAGATTAACACTACGTCTAACCTCCTTTATGAAACCTCCTTAAACCTAGTGATCAAAACCTATTTTTCTGTTTGCAAACATGGAACCCTGTACTGAATTTTATTGGAGTAAGTATAAAATAATACTCTCAAGATTCCTTTATTTTAATCCTGATGCTGCCTGTATGATGTTTGAAGTCATTGTTATTGGTGGGCACAAAGACTTATTGCAGAACTTGGCAACTAGTAGCATTTGAATAAATGAAACATGAATTAATGAGGAGGGTTATTGAGGTAATTAGGGGATTCTGCTTCCAGCAGTTTACCCCCTCTATAAAGGAAAAAAAAAGGCATGTAATTGAAAGAAAAAAATTAAACAATTCTCTCCTCAAGCCTTTCCATGGTCCAATTCATGATATAATTTAATTATGTCCTGGGTCAAAGAAGCCACATAGGATAAGACAGAGAGGATATATTGCTTTTTTGCCAATGCCTGAGCAGCTTTAATCTATTACATGAAATGGGGAAAGTCTGAATTAAACGTGTTGAGAACTGTCACACACGGCTCTTCTGTGCTCCCAAAGAAGCCTGGAAAGCCAGATTTGAGGGCATGGGGATGGGAGGCAGAGAGCAAGGCAAAGACAGAGGAGTGAGGGAGTGGGGGCAGCATGAGAGAAATCCAGGAGGGCAGAAAAGCAAATGCATGATAATTAGCTGCCATGATTAAAGTTTTCATTTTTCAAATCACTTTCAATCTAAGTCATACCATGTGAAATGTTACGATCTATTTCTAGACTGAGTCATCTGCCATAAGTATAGAATTTTGATAATTACCTTCCTATTTTACCCATAAAAATATTAAGACAGATTCATTTAATTATCATCACCAAGCACGACAGGGTGCTGGTTGAGCCCTGATGGATGGCCATTCCCCGCCTGACCTAAGTGTTTGGCCTTGAGCCTCATGCATGAACACCTGCGGGCGGAAGGCAGCCCCTCTCCTGCGAGTTTACAGCAGAACGCTGCGTGTCTTGCTGTTCATTCTCTGTGTGCAGGCTTGGCTCTTCCCTTAGGGAGTGGGATTCTGACAGGCACTTCATCTCAGCACATTGGGTCTCATATGAAATTGTCACTTTCTCTTTCTGTCTTGCTAGTTAGTTCAATACCATGACGAGATACACAAAGTGAGATTTTATACTGAAGCCACGCCAGGAGACTGTTGCTTTAGGGAAAGTACGCAGCTTTATACACGTTCCCAAAGAACTAGATAGAGCTCAAGGAGGACAAGGGAAGGGCTATGAAACCAGGCCGTGTCACAATAAGATGAAAGTGTTTTATTTGTATGACACGTATTGTCTCAGTTAATCTTCACAAGCTATCAAAGAACGTTATTATATGCCCCATTTTCATTATCAGAATAGTAAGGTTTTAGCAAATAGTGGAGGCAAATGCATTAATTTCTAGGTGCACTCCTTTTTGTGTGGTTTTAGAACTTATAAGTGAGTTTATGAAAGTGCTAACAGCCAAGTGTTAGTGATAAACAAAAATAACTTAAGAGGTTAGTCTAGGAAGTCTAATCATTACCATGAAGAATATTCCAAGTCACGCATTTTGGGGGAATGCTCATTAGTATGTACATGAACATTTGATGACCAAACCAGTATTTTATTTAATGGTCATTTCTTCCTGGCAATTCCTCTACTCTGTACTTTAATGATTAGGATTTTATAGAAATGGAACTTTTTCAGTCTTTGGAATGAGGAGCAAAAAGCATCTAGACACCAAGTTTTGGGTACCATCATCTGATAATGGTAGATGTGGTATCTCTACCTTCTAATTTCCATATTTCTCTTTCTCTTGTTCTGGAAAAATGTTTACCATATTTTGTTACTGACCGTGCTTCTGACTCCCACTAAAATTAATGTGAGCAGAAAAAGGTATAAAGCCACAAAGAGAATGAACAGGGAGACAGCAGCAAAACGTTCTGGAAGCTACAACTCAGGCAGGCCAGTGGCAACTGACTTTGCACAGACGTCTCATAATCCCGCAGAGGGAAGACCAGAAGCAGGGTGACCAGGGTCAGACAACTCCGGAACGGCATGGGAGCTGGGCTCCAAACTGAACTCAGAAGCTGGTGATGCCCATGAGGCAGGAACAGAATTCTTTTCAAGTATTAGAGAAAATAGTGTTGGATGACCTCACACCCTCCCCAGGCACCTCATGACTTCCTGACCCCCCACCTCACCCCTCCCAAGGATCACAAACACTAGGCTGACTCACTGATGACATGAACTAGCAATATTCTGGTTAGGAGGCACTAAGCCTATCTGAGGGTAGGAATATCACAAAATCAGGGAAATAATGGAAATCTCTATATTGAGTAATTAGACTTCCCTCAACTGCTGTCCCCACTGCTAGAACACTTCTAGGCAGGGATTGTGTGACTCCTTTCTGGTAAAATGCCCAGCTTGAAATAAAATACTTATATACAGTGAAGATTAGTGGACAGCCAGAAGTAAAATCAAATTTCCTCTAGATTGAGCTCTACCAGTTAACAAAATTAAAAAATGCACAGAATCCATTTAGCATTTGAGCTCTCAGCTCTTTAGTGTGAGTTGATAGCCAAGAATCAACAGATATAAAAGGGAAAATAAAACACAACACATTTTTTTTAATGTAAAAAATGCAGTAAATGTAAAAGCAATATAATCACTAACATGCCAGTGTGACCTGGATAAATAAAAAAATTTTTAAAAAAATAAGAAAATGAAAATAAAAAGAAATCAGAGGAAAGGAAGAATAGAGAAAAAAAATTGAAAAATAAGTTCTCAGAACAGTCTTTAGAGATAAGAGAAGAAAAGGAGAATTACAACCAGAAACAAAACAAGACAAAATACACACACACACACACACACACACACACACACACACACACCATTCAGAAATCTAAACATATTTTGGATCCATAAAATAGTAAGTTATTTTTTGAATTGATAAAATAATTAAAAGATAGCAATCAAAGTAAATATCTCCAGAAACTTAAGAACAAAAACAAAAAAGACAGGGAAAATATGGAAATATAAAATTTTAGCAGATTAGTCCAGAAAACCTGATTATCAAGTAATGGACATATAGAAATACAGAGGAGAGAAAATGGATTTGAAGAAATTATAAAAAAATTTTGCCTATGTTTGAATGTCATGAAATTGCAGATTTTCATGACCCCAAATGCATCCATCCAACTGGATAATAGAGGATCCTACCCCAAGGTCCAGTGAACTTCCTTCTTTATGTTTGCACACAGGTAACTAGACGCTTAGAAAAATTCAGTTATTGAATAGCAGTGGATTTCTGAATAGCATTATAATCTCGAGCATAACAGGACTCTGCCTCAATTCAAATAGTTTCAGCCTATAAATTCTGTAGACAAACTATTAAAAAAGACATTTTTGTCTGTATACCCTCTCAATACTTTTATTTCTCAAGTACTCTTTCTCAGGAAAATACAAAGAGATCATCTCCTTCCCCCTGTTGAGGGTTAAGTTAAGAAAAAAGCAGAAATGTGATTCAGGGAAGAAGAGTTTCCAACATAGAGAAATTTCCAGCTTTATGAGAGTATAATATTGACTGAAAAAATTTCAAATATAGTGAGGAATACTCCCAGTGTCAACAGCAAAAATAATGTTGAAATAATGTAATAATAGCTAATAAAATAAAATGCTTACCTCATTATGTGTTAGGTACTGGATCAGATCTCATATGTATCATCTCATTCTTAAGACTCACAACCCTGAGAGATGATTACTGCTATGTCTATTTTGTAAGAAGGTAACAGGTTTAAAAGATAATCAGCTTCCCAGAATTCAAACATCTTCCAAGTGTCAGAGCTCACCTTCAGGTGATGTTAAGCCTTAATATAAGTCAAATATGAAATGGCACACATTTTAGCTTTTATTCCCAACATTTACCTTTACCTTGACGGTGAATCTCCAACCTTGGGCTAAGGTCTCATGATTCTGCAACACTACTAACTAGCAAATTCATTCTTACAAATCAAAAACAGAGAACAAAAACCCTTGACAAAAGTAACAGTTTATTATTCTTATAGTTTTGTTAAACTAAGTAAACTCATTTAAATTCACATCCAACTCACCCTCTGTTTCTTCACATCATAAACAGGTAACATACCAAACATGATTTTCTGAACTGCCTTTACTACTAGAGTTTGGACCATCATTTGAGAGTGTAACAATCATTGCTTTGCAAGTTAATTGTTTAAAAGTGTTCTTTGAGGCATGACTTGTGACCTAATTAATGAGCTGTGCTAATTCTTTTTTCACAACTACAGTAGGAAAACCACTGTAATATACTGATGCTACTAAATTAGATTAATGTCAAAACAGAAAAAAATGCATGTTTTAAGCTGTTTTATTTGCAAAATTCCTTCATGGAGAGTTGGCTATGCTACACAGTCATCATCCCAGAAAGAAGATTGGAGACCTCCATGCTGTCCAGCTATTGTATACTCTACTAGCGTGATTCTAGGTTAGTACTGAAAGGGAATGCAATCTGAAAATAATCAAAGCTAATTCCTACAGAGAACATGGACATGCCAGGAATGGTTTCAAATACTTTGAATTCAATGACTTACTCATTTTTCCCTCACAACAACTCTCTGTGGTAGGTATATCATTCTTATTTTCATATTACAAATGAGGACACTAAGCTACAAAGAAAACAAGAAATTTTGCTAAGACTGGTAAGTGGTCACAACCTGACACTCTGGCTCTAGAATTTGTTCTCTCCATGTGCCCTTTGGAAAAACAGCAAACTGTGAAATAAGCCATATATATTCACATGTTGGTATCATATTTGTAAACTGAGAGGCCTGAGTGAAAGGCTTTTCTCTCTGGGCCTCCATTTCTCCATCTGTACAATTGGGATAGTAATGATCCTTGAAGGACTGAAGGACAATACATGTGTGAGCAATTGGTAAACCCTTAAATCATATAAAATACTTTCTGCTTTTAAGGGAAGCAAATTCACAAGATGGATGCTTTCGGAGACATGGGTTACAAACTGAAACAGACTGGCAGAAGAGGCCAGAACGTGTTTATAACTTTTGACCCCTATAATTCTGTAGAGCTGAACTTAAGACTCCTTTTAAATTAGGGACAATTGAATGACAGTGTACACTGCATGAGGACTGCAGAGTGTGGTAAGGCACATCAATATGCTCACCTGTGAGCAGCTGAGCAGCAGAAATTGAGAACTTGAGAGTCAATGAGATTTTCAGGCCTAATAGGACAAATATAATTAACTGAATATTAAGTCTTCTTTCCCACAGGACTGCAGTGGAAATTGGCCTTTGACGGAGTAGCATAATTCAGTCAATAATCACACTGAAGTGGTGAGTATAACTCAAAAATGAAGGCTGCAGTGAAATGCACCAGAGAATGTATACCCCTGGATAGTGCGCTCATTCTGTTGGCTTGAGCATTGCTAAGTAATATTTTTTCATAATTCACAAAATTCTTAAACTTAGGTATAATAAGTTTTGAAGAGCCGAGGGGTTATTAACCTCATAACGAAATACAACTCCTTCAAGGTTAGAAAGGAAAACTATGGTCCAGGATCACACACTGAGAGCTGTATTTTAGGTCAAAGAAAAAAATTTAAAATAGCGAACAGAACTTGAACAAAGAGGCCTTTAATCAATGAAAACTCAAATTTTACTTAATTAATTAGCAGCTGGCACATCAAATGATGTATGATGTCAACTCTGGTACAAAACAGAATATTAAAAAACAACTAATGAGTAGGTAGGAAAAGCTTTTTTAAGTAAATAAAGATCAGTAAAATTCTACAATTGGATTGAGGTTTAAAACATCAATTTAATCTAATTTCAGCAGAGACTTATGTCAACTCTTTAAGAATCATAATCATCCATGGATACTTCTTGCACTTTTACGAGGAAAGCCTTCAATTCACAATTAAGCAAAGAGAAGAATGTGAAATGCAGTATTTCATTGTTGGCTCAATATTTGCAGAGTTCAGTGTGCATAAACAAGAAAATCTATTTCATATAATTAAAAAAATATCTGCAGCCTTGATTTCTTGCTTTTTATGTGTACAGTTGAAATTCCTAAGAACATACAAAAAACTGCTACATATAAAAAACATACCAAAAACATAAAAAAATAGAGGTAATCTCTATTTTCTTAAGATCTTGTATATGCTGGTATTGCCAGCATTTTACCCACAGTACAATGCTATATATGCAAAGTGAGGAAAAAAGGTATAAGAACAGATGGGAAAAGAACTGAGTTGTGCTGAACTAGGCATGCAGGGGAAAGCTGGCAGCCGTAGGTGTGCCAAAACTACAGAGAAAACAAAAAGCCAACTAACAGAACTCATGCCCCTAGAACACACAGCATCTGCCTTCATGGTCAAAATGGAAAGGAAAATTTAAGAGAGAACCTAAATATTTTTGGAATTACAAGGAGTAGATTTGTGGGGTCTCTCACATTCACTTTTAACAATCTCCTAGGAAAAGAAAGGAATTGTTCTAAAAAACTCTTCATAACATTTTCAAAAAGCTCTGAAAATAGCACATTTCCGAAGATGCAAACCAGTTTTTAAGTGATCTTAATTTAGTTGTATGAAAATACAAAATTCATTTTTTGTGCTGTTTCTTTGTATAATGTTCTATGCATCTCTTCATTTCACTGACTTAGGAGGCTTTCATAGCAGTTTCAGTTATTTAAAACAAAACAAAAACAAACTGTTGTTCAAGTTAAAAGTCTAGTCCCCACCCCACACAGTCTCCTTCCTTTCCTTAGCCCACTGTGCTCTGTGTGTGGTCGTGTTGTAATGGAGTTGGCTCTCTCTTCCTTTCTCTCTTTCTGTCTCAATCATTTAAGAGTGGGAGAGAATTAAGAGGTTACCTATATACCTGACTGCCTGTATGTCCTTTTTTGACTGTTGCTTCTTCTCTGGTGGCAATCAATGGCTATCATTGACCTCTGTGTGTCAAACATCCAAATGGCGGCTTTCTAATGGGGAACATTTTGAGATTTTCTGAGCCTCACAGAGGAGTGCATTCTTTAGTTGTCTTAGCTAGGAGATTTGCTCTGGCTTGACCTGCTCCAAACGTAGTTGCCCTAGGCTTTCCTCCATCCTCATTTCTGCCATCAGTACCGGTTTTCATAAGGTGAGACAACATCAAAATATATGGAGATTGCCCAAGTTCTTCGTTGTTCAATTTAACAGTTCAAAGACTGCACATTTTCAAGTCAATCATGAGGACGCTAAACCTTGCTACCATTCCTCTCTTTGTCCTGCTGTGTTTCACCATATCCTCTTAATCCTTCTCAGACGGAGTGGTCGGCAAAGCTGCTATATAAACAGACATTCACCTAGGGATGGGATCATAGTCTCAATTCCCTTTAGGCATCCCTGATACTTCTGAATGGTTTTCTTGGAGCCTTCTCTCCCACTTTTAACTTAGACGGGACCACATATATCTATATTTTCAAACATGTATGTGTATATATATATATATATATATGTACATGTGTACATATGTATTTATGTATGTTGTTAAAAATAAGACAACAGGCCCCAAATGGAATCAGTTATGTTTAGTCCCATGTCACCAAACTAAGACTTAAGTTACTTACAGTTTTGGCTGTGCTAGAAACGGAATTTTAAACCAGTCAACCAGAGTTGCAAAATCAGCACTTTTGGAGTAATCTGCTAGACCCCTGCCACCCCCTAAATGGAAGAAGCCTTGGAATAGTAAACTCTCTTTTTTTTTTTTTTCTATTATGGCTTCCTTGTTTCCACTCCCATCTGACTAGAAAAGTCTTTCATTTTGTGCAGCTCTTCGGAGCTCCTTTCTGTCTGGTACATTGAATGCTACCCAGTTAAAATCAATTTTTGCTAAAACAAACTCTAAAATTTGTGATATGTATTAATTGATCTTTTAACAACGTGTATGTGAATAGATAGAAACTGATCAAGTTAAAAGTTCATAGCAAAAGCCAAAATTGGAGCATGTGACTTTTAAGTAGAATTAAAAATACTAAATAGGCTAGACTGACTTTAAAAGTTCTTGTTAAAATAAGATGACTTAAAGAACTAAAAGTATGGGCATATTTATTCCATGAAGTGTCAACATAAATAAAAATAAATTAGATGTTTTACAAACATCCAAGAAAAAACAATGAAAAATAAATGTGCCATTTTAAAATAATAAAAGATAAATGCCATAATCAAAAACAAATTAAGCTGTTTATGTTTCTACAAATAATATGGGACTGAACTACATGAAAAAATAATGAAGGAAATTTAAAGAAAAACAATCTTTAAAAATTTAAAGAAAAGCTAAATTTTCTAAATTTAAGGAAAAGCTTCTTCAGAGAAGAGGTTAAAACAATTCTTTTTATTTCAACACTGAAAGAGAAATTTAGGAAAAATAAATAAGAAGAGTAGGATTAATAGAATTAATTAAGTAGACATGTACCAAACTGTATCCTACAGAGAACATTCTATTCTAACATCGACATCATTTCATAAACTATTTTTATCAAATATGAAGACAAACTTTTAAAAACTTTACAAAAGGAAATTCATATTTTATAACATTATGCAATAATAGAAATATGTGTGTGTGTATATAGTAAGGCATAACCTATAATATAATAATGTATATTATATATATGCATCAGAGACAGAGAAAGAGTGAGTAAGAGAGAGAGACAGAAGGAGAGAGAGAAGAGAGACAGGCGTGGAAATCAACTATCTCCTCAATTGCTCAATGTGGAATAAACATCACAATCCCAGAATATCTAGAACATAATTGTGACTAAACTTATATAGATTACAGTCTATGGGCTGTGGTAACAGGTATACCTAGAACAACATCCATAGTACTCAACACTTCTTTTATTGAAGATACACACAAAAACAAATTAAATATATTGATCATAAAGAGAAAAAAGATTATGCAAAGCAGAAATGGAAATAAAAATAAAATTAGACATAAATAATTGAATAAATTTTTAAGATTATCAAAAGATCCAAAACCTTTCTTTGAACAAATGAAAAATTATGTGATTAATTATATTAGCATGATCAAACAACAGAGAAAATCAGGCCTCAAACGTAAGCACATTAGCATTAGTTATAGTAGGCTGACATACAATATGTTAATAAATTTGAAAAACTTGAATGACATATGATTTGTTAAGGTAATATTTGTTTCAAAATTTATTTTTCCAAAACTGACATATTTGTCAAAAATAGTAACCCATTATTAATTCTTATATGGAATCTTTCAACTTTCAACACATCATTCTTCCAATAATTAATTTTATATAGCAAACAAATTGAAGAAAAACAACCAGCATTTTTATGTTTTCATAACATTGATATCAATTCCTGACAGATTACAATAGACAAAAAAAATCTCATTCTATTTTACCTCTAAAATGTGATGTAAAACTGTAAATTACATTTTTGTAATAGAAGAATTAAAATAATGCACAAAAGAATAATACATTTGGATAAACTAGAGCTTATTCAAGAAATTTCTTATGATGATTAAAATAATTCATTACAGACATAATTCATGTGAGGAAAATAATAAAGCAAAAAGTAATTGGTTCAATTCAATTTCCATATTTTTGTTTAAAGAAAACCAACCACAAACAAGTCATATTAAAAAGAAAATTCAATAATAATAATAATTTTGCCTACTATTACCACTAATCTGTATATTAATTATGGAATTACTGTTCAGACAAGAAAAACTGGGAGAAAACAAAGCTGCATTTCCACTTTGTCCCACATATTGTATTTTTGTTTCTCCTCTTTACAGCAAAAGTCCTAAAATTGCCATCGATACTTGATGTTGTCAATTCTTGTTCTACCATAGGCTTTTAAAATTTCATTTCAGTTAGAGTTTTGCACAAATTAGTACACAGAAATTGCTTTCCTCCAGGCCACCAATAACCTTTCAGTTGCTAAACATAATGCTCAGTCACAAATTATTACTTAGATAAAACAGGTTTACTCTTTTTTCTCCTTGATTTGCTGTATTACTTGGCTTCCAGGACATCATGCATTTTTGTTTTTTGTCATTTCTCACTAGTTGTTCCTTTTCAGTTTTATTTGCTAATCTCTTCCAAACCTCTCAACATTGGAATGCTCCTGAGTTCAGATATTGGACTTACTCATCTCTGTCTGCCATTACTCCCTTGGTGAACTTCTCTAATTGCATGCCATTAAATATATCTACATGCCCACAAATCTAAATTTTTATCTCCAGCTGAAATTTTTTGCTGATCTTCAGATGCTTAAATCTAACTGCTTACTTGAAATTTACTTGTCATCTCCAAATGGGCAGTTAGTAGACATATAAAAATGTACATGACCAAAATTGAAATCTGAATTTTTCTGTTCCACTCAAAGGAAGTCTTATAATCTAAGTTGATGTTAACACCATGATTCTATCTGCATAGACCAAAAATCTTGAAGTCATCCTTGACTCCACATTCAGTCCATCATGAAAATGTATTGATTCTTTTAATCTCAGTGTGGGATAAATGGAAGTTTCCACCCAGAATTTCCACCTGGCTTCCACAGTGGTATTCAGATAAGGTCCATTTACATTTCAGTGGGCCACAGTATATCCAGGGTAGGGGATGGAGAATGGTAGCCATTCTCTCCTCCCCTCTGTTCCTGGTGTATAACTGGTGCCAGCCAGTCACCAGGGTCCCACCCATGGAGTTCCTGCTGGAGGGGGTGGGCAGGGGAAGCAAGTGGGCACTGAAGCCAGAGTGTTGGATGGAGTGTTCTTGCTGGTTGGCGGCCAGAGAGGAAGGACTTGGGAGAGTGCCAGGGAAAACTGAGTGAGAGACTGAGCTGTGAGCCACATAACCCTATAACACAACCTGCCCTTCCCCTTGTCCTCCTTCAGTTCGACTAGATTAATGGTGAACTTGCCCTGGGTGGGGAATCTCCTTTCTCCTGGAGCTACATAGTATATTTAGAAGCTGACCACTGCTCATATCTCTATTGCTAATACTTCATCTGAGCCATCATTAATTTTCATTTGACTTAATGCAATAACATTCTAGTAGATCTTCTATGCTTACCCTTACTCTCTAAAATTTGTTCTCAAAACAACAGCCAGAGTTAATTTCATAAACGAAAGTCGAATCAAAGCCCCTCCCTGCTCAAAACCCTGTTATGGTTCTCACTTCATTCAGAGTCAACAGCTTAAAAAGGTATAAAGTTTCCTACATGACAGTTGTTCTTTTTTTCCTTTCTGTTTTTGTCTGTTATCATTTCATCATAATTCACTCTATTCCAGCCATTTTGATAATTTTGTTATTTCTCAGTAACACCAGCCATATTCCAACATGCTTCCCTCTGCTGGAAAATATCTTATTCTGGATGATTCCTTTAATCTCTTTATATATTAGCTCAAATCTTACTTTTTCAATATTCTTTTTTCACATTTTTCAGCCCCCCTATCAATTTATTTCCTTGTAGTTGCAAATTCACCCTTCTTGGCCAGCTGTGAGAAAATTAAGCTGAGCTCTTTAAATATTTTCTCTTCATTAGTGGGCACATGTTAACATTTGCCAGGAGAGGGCACTCCAAGAGAAAAGAGTTTTTCTTCCTTCCAGTATGCTGTCTCAACAGACTTCTGCAGAGCAAGGCACTTTTCCAGAGTGGCTGCTGGAGCTGGCTTCTCCAGTACCAGGCTTCTATAGCATAATAGTTTTCTTTAGCACTGAGATCCTACAGAGCATTATGACCCTCAGGAAATTTTGTTTGTGAACATCTTTCCTTGATATCCTAAAGGGCAGATTCCAGCAAGCTTCACTGTCATAGTACCTCAATGATTTCTCTGAATTGAGTGCATCATAATTAGGCACCCTCAAACAATATATGCATTGCCATTCGACTTTCTAAGTTATGCATGTATGCATGTTGTCAGATTACTCATAACTAGAAAATTCTGCTCTGTGATCACAAAACAATATTATTATATGCTTTAAAATAAAGCTATGATATTTTTCTATATATCTTTTCATATCTTTTAAAAAATTATTTGCTTATTTTCATCAAACAGATGTAAGCACTTTTGTTGTGCTTTCAATTACTCCATGGTAACCCAATGTATGCACATTGAATAACATAAAAGTTTGAAATTCACAATTTTGCCATCACTCTGAAGAGTCTGTTATTTTTTATACTTTGTTATTTTGTTTACCAGTTTGGTGACAGGTTATTTAGATGTGTGACCATATATAAGTTTAGCAAAGAAAATGCACTATTTTTCTACAAATTAAATAGGAATTTAGTCAAATGAGTAACAAATATATTTTTAATGCTTTAAAAATGAAAAATAATAAAAGCCAATCAAATCAGGGAAAATGACAGCATAGGGAGAGGAAGAAAGAGAGATATTTAGGGTCAAAGAGAGACAGAAACAGACAACAGGGCTCTGGGACAAACTTCACTGAATGTTCTCTCTTCCTATTATTCTTCAAGCAGTTCTTTCAGAAAGCAATGGTCCAGAGCTAAAAACTAGATTTTTGCTGTTGTGATCAAAACCCAGCTGCCCGATACTGCCAATGTCCTGTGTGCTGGAAACACATTTAAATGATAATAAAACAGAAGTATTGAAGATGTTCCAGCTCATATTCATTTGACAATGAGAAAATATAGTATGCTTTGATTGTAATTGCTCTCAGACACTGAAATGGTTTTTGCTCACATATTTATTCTAAATTTATTTTCTCTACAACTTGTAATGGTGTCACTAGCCAGTCAGCAACCAGGATTCAAACAGAAAACATTTTAGGTAAATTGGGAGTCTTTCATGTTGGGAATGTTAGGACTAAAAATATAGTCATGCCACAGGCTGGTTTATAGTGGTGCTGTTGGTTATTTACTGTGTTATCATGAAGTAACACTCTATTGTAGTTTTGTGATTTACCAAGTGCATTATGTAAAATTCTGGGTGGTGATTTAACACAGCTCTCTAAATAATGTCTCTTCTCTCTGTCGCTCTTGATGCTGACTTGATTTATGATGTCAGACTGAAGACGAGAGGCTTCCATATAAAAAAGATCTTTTATGAGTAGGAATATCTCTATGGCAGCCATGTTAGACATACAAGGGGTCTCATTTAGGAACAAAGATGACAACAGGCATGGCCAGAGACTGTAGATGGATGTACTGGTCTACACAGCCATCAAAATCACATCCAATTGGCTGCAGCCAAGACCACCTCTGAAGCTCACTGAACTTGACATTTGTCTTGAGAGCTCTAATAAACTTGGAAGAAATAAATAGATCTATGATATGCAATAAATCAGTCAAGTATTCCCTTTTTTTTCTCCTTTTCATCCAATAAATCCAAATGGTCACAGAGGTATACTTCCTAGGTTTGAAAGAATAAGTTTATTTGGTGTGATATGTTCTATTTGATATTTGGGAGAACACAGATGGTAAATCAAGTTAGTTATTCCATCTGCATATCTAGCAAACATCAGCACTGTCATCTATTTTAAAGGCAATATTAAGAGGACAGGCAGCAGTTACTCAGTTAATTTGATCAATCCAGTTAGGTGATGGGCCATGGCTGATTGGAACCTTATTAATGATTGATAACAATATCAAATTAGCTGTATGACATTAGTTACTTATAGTTATTTTTGCCCAACTGAAGAGACGAAACTGCCATGTTGGATCTGTCTATTTTTGCATATTTTAAAACATGACCAACATAAATCAATTTGGATAGTCAGATAAAAAATTTTATTAAGTGATAATACAGATAACTATGATTACACCAGTTTTCTTTGTTTCAAGCCCATGAATCAATAAGTACATATTGAGAATTATCTCATTTGTTACTCTTGGGAACCAGCCTCCTGGGCTGTACCACTTGGAAATTGAATACTAATAATTTTTGTGGTATAGCAACTTATGCTTCTTAGAAAACAAATGTATCCTGCAACTTGACTTGATTGAAAGACACAGAATGAATCTTGATGTTATTTTAGCTGTATGCTTTCAGATGCAGATTAACTTGTTATTGAATTGTACAGCACACCCATCAAGAAATCAGTAATGTTATTGGATATAGTATCTGAATATACAAATTTATCATCAGAGTAAATAATCTGCTTAAAAATATCTGTGCATAAAATGAGAGTTCCTGTGGCCAGGATTCTCACCTGGCCCTGGTTGACTAGCTCACTGCACACCTGTGAGCAATTTGACTCTATATAAAGAGCTCTGCCCAGTGCTCTGGGCATGCCATAGTGGCAGGGCTGCAAGGCTGCAGGAGAGCAGAGCAGAGGCTGGGGTAGAGGCAGTGCCGAGGACAGAGGCCCAGAGGACGGCTGTGTGGACAGAGGGGCCCAGAGGCAGAGACTGGCTTGCTGGCTTGCTGCCTGCAGACTCGCTCTGAGTGGATGGGATTCTAGTGACTGACCTGCCACCTGAAAATAAAGTTGGGTATAACCCTTTCTCCACAAGAACGTTTTGCTGTGAATTTCTTTGGTCACACTGAATCCATAGCGAATTTGCCCAGGACTGAACCCCATTGGCAAGACAATACCATTTACACAATTGTAGCCTTTTTACTTTTTCTAAATGTAGTACTCCATAAATTAAGTCATTGCATTTCATGTATTTGTGAAGGGAAAGATTATACTAATAATTGTGTGTGTACACACGTTTTACATGTGCATATACAAATAAAAATATCAGTGCATGCATGTAACTTTAGACAAACTGTATTTTCTTCTCTCTGTAACTCTTTCCTGTTTTATATTTCTACTCATTTCATCTAAATCCTTGTCTCTGGTGTTCCTCAGCCTCTGTTTTAACGCTGGAAACAGAGTTTCTACCTTGATGAATGAGCTCTGTCAGAGCTTATACACTTTGATGCCCTAGCACCTCTTGGAGTAATAATGGGAACCGCTGCTTTCTAATAGGTATTGCTGTTAACTCTAGTAAGGAAAGGGATTTTACAAGCTGATTTATTGCCTACACAATATGATTCCTAAACTGATTTGCTGGCTGACAAGTAACAATAATATTACCAGTTGATATTAAACTTACATAAATGGAAAGTTAATACAGAAAGCTGATTTTTAAAAATATCTCTGTGCTGGCATATCTAAAATGAAAAGATCTAAGTTCTATATCTTAATGGCTTTCAGTCTTCAACATCAGCTCCATGTAATATGAGTATCTGAATACCTGATGACTGTGAGCGCTCATAGATAACCTTGAGAGTATAATGATCTACAGACATATCCAATCCCTTGTCTTGTTTTTTTTCATCCCAACAGTCTCTGAAATTTTTGTTCTTATAACTGAGATAATGGCTTTTTAAAATCAAAATACAACATGAAATACCATGTACTCATCTGTCAAATGTCTGGAACCGCAACCCAGCCCAGAAATAAAAGAACATCTGATTACATCAAGCAAACTCTAAAATGGATATCATCTCCTTGCTCTATAAAAATAAGAGGGAAATAAGTTTAAGTAGCCACTCCATGGTGGGTGACTAGGTGAGTGTGCCAATCTAAATTCTGGCAACAGAGTTATGAGGTAGTAACATATATATGGACCAAAATTGCAAGAGGAAAAATAACGTGTCCTAAATGCTGAGCTATTCCATTTGGAATTAAAATTTAGCTCAGTCTAAACTTTATAACCAATGCTCTTTCCATTATTTTAATACAGGCATCAAATTTTTTTTTATTATTGTGACTATTATTGATGTCTCATAGAAAAGAAACATGCATATTAAGAAAAAAAAATTTTAATTTGTTTGCTTATGACTTCTGTGGGATTCACCAAGAAAAGCAAAAGTCACGTATCTCCCTTCTGTACCAGTAAAGAACACAAAAGCTTTTCAACCATGGTCTGTGCAGCAAAGTTCTTCGGAGATGTCCAAAGAGGAGGAGTTCTAGTGGTTTAGACACTGCCTTCGCCACTTCACTCCATTGTAATTTGTCGTCCAAAGATTTTGTTTGGTAAAAGTCTTGATTAGCTCAAAATATGTTTAAATAGAATCACTGGTCACAGGTATACTATTGATTTTGTAGATGAATCATTCAGTGCCTAAAGTAAGGGGAATTACCTGAGATTACTCAGACAGTTAGAGGGAGATCGCAACTAGGTTATGCTCCTGATTCTCTGAATAGAGAGCTCTTTGCACTTTACTAAGCTGCTTTTCTGGTATTTGACTAGTTTTGGAAATTGCAGAGTCTAAACTCTATGAATCCAAAGGCTTGTACACTTGGCTTTCTTTTGTACATTTTATAATAGCTCAGTGGCTGCGGAGAAGGTAATCTACTTCTCAGTGTGCATGTTCTTTTACTACCCACGATAATCTGCTGAGTTCGGGAGTTCCCTTAATATAAGCAACTCCCTTTGTGACTTTCAATTGCTGGAGGTCTGTAATGGTGCTTGGCACTTTAATAATTAGTCTACAGGGAGCTTTAATAGAGTAGGGCAACTGTTTTAATTAACTTAATCCCCAGAACATGAGTTGACCATTAGACATCAAATCACAGTTTAGCTCCAAGTGTATTTGAACTCTGAGGAAATCACATTTGTAACTACAGTGGGGATAACATTATCTTGTGTTATAAAACAATGCAGCTGTAGATGATTTGGCTTCACTGGCCTCCGACACTGCAGTAAATGGAAGTCATTATTTCCATTGGAACAAAAGCCTAATGGAAACAGCTTAGGAGTTTGGCTTTGGGTGGTGTAGAAATGATGTGTGCTGGCCTAATTCATGAGAAGCAGAAGACAAGTAGAAAGGAATAGCCATTTTAAAACCTGCAGAGCACATATTTTCATCTGAGTAAAGAAATGTATAATGCAAAGTGGCTGGGAAATCTCATTCCACTCAAAAAGAACAATATTGCAATAGTGTATTTTTATGCTCTGATAACTTGTGTTAGTTTTTTAGGCTATAGGTTTGACTATTTCAGTCACTCTTTCATTTAAACACTTTTATTATACATAAACTCATTAGAGGGAAAATGCTTGGTGCAGAAGACATGAAGAAAGGTATTTATGGCCATAGTAAATCACAAGCTAAAGATTGCAAAATATTTTTTCATTTACATAAAGGAATTTTGCTCTCACAACAATTGAAGAGATTTTTCTCACTGGTTCATATATTCCCTTTTACATTCCAACGTATATTTGAAGCATCTATCACATACAGCCAGGTACTGGCACATAAGAAAGGAGGAAGGCACATAAGATAACCTCCAGAAACTTCAGGTGACGTGAATAGGACAAACAAGTAAAGGGAAATTAAATGACAGGTGATTATACAGATAATGTTAATTATAGGGTGCCACAGAAGGAAGGACATATTTAGTCCTGACATTCTAGAAGTTTTCATAGATGACATGATATTTAAATTAAAAGCCTGGTGAGTCTTCTCATCTCAAGATAACAAATATCTACAGGAACACTGTTGTACAAAAGCACTTGGGTTATAAGATTATAAAGTGACACATTTCGTTTTCAAGGGACATACTATCAAAGGTGAAACAAGACTATAAAATATTGACTAACACTAGGCAAATTTTTAAAAAATTGCTAGAGTGATGCATGGACCTAATCGAAGTAAGTAGAATGTGCTACCAGAACTCAAAGAAAACATTTGTTTGTTCTCACTCCGACATTAGGGAAGATATTAGGAAGGAATGAGCACGTTAGGTGGGCCTTGCAGAATGGGAAGGCTAGGCACAGAATGGGAGGAAGAGAGACCCAGGATGAGGATAACTGTGCCGTGTCTATAATGACACAGTTGTTACAGGGTGTTTATAAGAATGTGTGGGAGGGGATTGGATTAGAAAAGGAATATAGGTGCGTACAAGAATAAAATTAGGAGCTTCCAAACACAAAGAGAGAGAGATTCTACTGCACAAAAGCAAGTAATCAATAAAGAAACTTCCTCCTTGGCTCTTTATAAAGCAGAGGATGCCTATGCTAACCAACTGATCTGTTCTATTTTAAAGCAATGCTTCTTTGCAAATTGGTTTTCAGAAAAGGAATACAGACTTGTAATTTTTAGGAAACTTCTTGCCCTATTACCAGTTTACCCTGTTAGAATCTTGGCTTTCCCACAAAAGCCCAGGAAGCCTTTGCAGAGTGCCTTGAAACATAGCCCTACATCTCTCCATGACGGCTCCCAGAGTATTCTTGAAAACAGTTTAATGTTAAATGTTATTTAATATTAATCTGTTATTTTAATGTTGAACTATTAAAATAACTACTAATGTACTTACAGCATTTTTAAAATTATGAAACAGTCTCCTAAAATTTGAAACTCAGTGTCCCTAAATATTAATATCCAAGGCATAGTCATGCTTCCATTGATTTCAGCTTTAGCTGGGATATGATAATGATATAGTATTTCCAGGTGTGTTCACAGCAGAGGGGAACGAGTGACCAAAACAGTCCCCTCCTCTGGCATCTCTGACACTCTGACCAGACAGCCCATCTTCACTCCTGATTTTGTTTTTTTTTCAGGTTGGGCAATGGATTAAAACTGTTGGAACAATCCCTGTGTTTCATGCATTTATAGGAACCTTTGTAATTCACACAGTGTGTGTTCAAAATCAGGATTAGAGGTAATAATTAGATGAATAAAAAAGAGTAGACTCAACTAAGCCTTACTTTTGCTTTACCTGTAAAACTGGACAAAGAAAAATAAAGAAGGCAATCATTCTTATAGTTCTAGTTTCTGGCACCAGTCCCAGGTAAAATACCAAAATTGACAAAGCACTCACTTCTTTCAGAAGAAATGCACAAGGTCAAGTTCTCTATGTATGAGCCCATCACTCTGGTGTCCCTTTGTTCATAGCCTACACCCCCAGGCCCCACATTCATTTATTCCAATCATTTCATAAACATGTATTGAATGTCTGTTATTTGTCAGAAATGGTCCTAGACTCTGGGGATATATCAGAGATAAAAATTAGATAATAATCTCTGTCTTTGGGGAGACAAACAGTAATTAATAAACACTAAATAGTATGTTAGTAGGTAGTAATGTTGTGGCAAGATAGATTCGAGGAGGGAATCAAGGAGTCTAGGACAGGGATTAAAAGTGGTAGATGCTATCAGTCTCATAGAGAAAGTGACATAGGCATAGATATGCATTAAAGGAGGGAACGATTGGCCACAAGGAAATCTGAGGGCACATTAAGTGCAAAGGCATTGACTCAGAGTGCCTAGAAGATTCCAGGAGCCTTTATTATTGATATATACTTTTATGAAGGTTTCACATGAAAAACAATGTGGTGACTACATTCACCCACATTATCGAGTCCCCCCACACCCCATTGCAGTCACTGTCCATCAGTGCAGTAAGATGACACAGCATCCCTACTTGTCTTCTCTGTGCTGCACTGTCTTTCCCATGATGCCCCCGACACCATGTGTACTAATCAAAATAAGTGGTCTGAATCTTTATCAAAGTAGAGACAATATGTTTTCTTAGTTGATTGATACAGGGTATGCGAGAAAGAAAGGAGTCAAGGATGTCTGCAGAGTTTTCACTGAACATCTGGAAGGAAAGTGTAGATACTGAATGAGTTAAGAATGACTGGACACTCATTGTTATACTAAAAAGAAAACTGTAATTTATTCTTTATTAGTTGAAGGAGGGGCCCACAAACATATAAGTGACTAGGGTCTGGGAGAATCAACGTGATGCAGAGGGGCAGATTTGTTCATTTCTGTAGTTCATGTGGCAGTCACCTTAGATTAAGGAGATTCTTTTACACCAGAGCCCCTGCTCTGTATCATCAGAGATCTGAAATGCTATTATCAAACTACTCCTTTGAAGAAATACATGTTTATAAAGATGGTGTGCTTGGTTTCTCAATATTGCCCATTAACCCATGATTGCCATACACTATGTGCTCTAAAATAAAGTTTTGAATTTAAATATTAGGCAAGTATAGAGAAGCTTAATAGCATTTCCCTCTTTCACAAACCAACATGTTTCTCTTTTTTTAAATGAAGTTCTTTGATATTTTCTATAAATATTTGAAGGTTGGAAATGTAATTCAATATTCAAGGAAAATAATTGCATAATGGGGCTCGATTGGGGCATTTTAAAGCAGTAGGTAAATTTAATATAATATGTGATACTCCACGGGGTAGGCAAACTTGGATTTTGCTTACCTCAAAGAGTCTGGAAAGGATTGATGGACAATAGCCCAAATGAAAAACAAGATGAAACGGCAGTGCCAAATCTGTTTCTTTTTGCAAAGTGAGCCAAAAAAGGTTTTTTGATTGATTATAAGAGGTTGGCTACTCTTCATTCACAGCTGTAATACTTAAGTGAAAATGCATAATAAATCTAGGCAAAAAGTTAGGCTATTCCACTCTTTTTTGATTCATTGATAACTATTTAATTTCTTTGTATTGTCTGTTTCTTTGTGTATAAATGGCAATGTCAAAAATTCTGCCATATACAATTTAATGAACTCTTAAAAATATTTGCATGAGACTGTCCAGTGATAAAACACCATTGAATGCTCATTTTTGGTTAAATAGTTGTTTTCACAGAAACTGATGCTAAACTATCATTATAATAAATATTCCAAACTAGCTGAATTTGTATGTCTTGTCATTAAAAAACAATAGAAGATGACTATCAAGCACACTAATAGCAGCATGACACAATTGGTATGGTTAAATTTAATAATCTATCTTTTCAAAAAAAATCACTCTGAAATCACTGTCGTCTTGCTAAGGGGTATCTCTTCTTTGTATAATCCAAGGAAGGTCTGGAACATCCTGGGCTGAAATTCTGGGAGTTGGGGCAAGAAGTAAAGAATATTCTGGATTTCTGTGTGGCAATAGGGTATATGGTTGAGATATTTGTAAAACATCAGTGTTCAGAACAAAGAGAGAGACAAAAAAAGAGGAGCCATTGTAAGGTCTGATAGCAGGCAAGAGATAGAAGCCTTAAAAATAAACCGCTGTCTGAATGGATAGAGTCCTCAAAATGTCCCTCAGAGCCATGTGTTTACCTGTACATTTTTTTTTTTTTTTGCTTCTTCCTCCTCTTTTCTCCCTCTTCCCCACTGTAAGCAGCAACATAACCTGTCACCTACCGGGTAAGAAGTTGACTCCACACATACATAATCTAAGTTTTGACACTGATGGACCTATACAGATAGGCAATCAACATTGTGTTTCCACTATAGCTTCAGTTCACTATATAGGCCCACCAAGAATAACACCCCATAGGTTTGTTTTGAAGTGTAAATTTGATTATTTATAATTAGCACAGAGCCTCTCCAGGAAGCAATATATAACTTCTGCAAATATGGACCAGTTCTGTCTTTCAGTCATCAATAGATTTAAAATCCTTTCACTTTAACAATAGGTAGTTTAAATAGTTGTATTCACAGAAACTGACACTAAACTATCATTATAATAAAAATCCCAAACTAGCTGAATTGGCATGTCTTATCATTAAAAAACAATAGAAGATGAATATCAAGCTGAATAATAACAGCATGACACAACTGGTATGGTTAAATTTAATAATCTATCCTTTCAAAAAATCACTCTGAAATCACTGTAGTATTGCTACAGGGTATCTATTCTTTGTATAATTCAGTTTTTATGCTTCTACTCATAGAGAACATAAGAACTAAAATTTTCGATGAAAATGGGATAAAATGCTCTGCCTCGTTGCTTAACAACACATAAAAAGAAGATGAGCTGAGAAAAAAATGCAATCTGCCTTTCAAATACAATGTGCTCCAAAACAGAAAACTATGATGGGCCATAGAAGCTCCTGTATAATATTGCCTTCCCTTTAGCCAACACTTAGCATTTTATTTCTATGTCTCTGACTGTTATTTGACTGTAAGACTGCTTTATTCTTTTTATATTCTTTCTCGAACATTTCACTCCCTTTTTCTCTCATATTTCCTGGCATTAATGTGCTGTTCCCAGGAAATGTGTTTTGAATACATGGGGCTATTGAAATTTTCTTTTGAGTGTATTTATTGAGCACCAATTATGTTTATGCGTTGTGTTAAGATCTGAGCAGAAGACAAAAAGCAAACTTCAGTCTCTGTCCTCTGTGTGTTTATATTGTCATAAAGGTAACATCATCTGTGATGCTATGTGGCATCCACCCAAGGATGGAATTTGCAGTTTGAGTGTAAGGAGAGTCTGTCATGACTCTGAGATTCTGGGATGCTTGTGGTTTTTCTCTGGAATGGGCAGTAAGTCCTTATCACATGGCTTCTCTTCCACATAAGGAATTTTCTGGAAGAAAAAGCACAATGCCAAGAAATTATTTTTAGATGTCCAAGGGGAAAATGTTGGAATTGCAAAACTTCTGCACAAATGGTGTAGAATTAAGGGGTGGCTGTTTATGTACTGGGGGTGGGAAGTGTAATGGCTCCAAGTTTTTGAAAAAAATACTACAACAATTTTAAGACTCTGTAAGAATTATTTCCAGTGTACTGCCTGGAAATGAGTGTAGAAAAGAAGAGGTATGGAACTACACTACTCTGAATGATAATGTAAAAAATGCACTCAGTTTGTGGCTCATGGGAATGTTTGAATTGCATGGCCTTTGGGAAAATAGTTCTCTATATGGTTTCACAGGTCATTTGGAATGTGTGTTTGTGTGTGTGTGTGTGTGTTTAAGTACACATGTGCTTCACCCAATAGTTCACAGTTTACCAGAAAGGAAATTTTTTAAAAGCACATACTTAACTTCACACTGGCTGTCTAAGACCTCTAATGGGACTGGACCCTGTATTAAGTCAGTGTTCTGAAGCTAAGAAGTCCCAAACCTACAATTCCAGTCTGAGAACCAGGAAGCTGATGGTGTACATCTCAGTCTTAAAGCCAGCAGGCTTGAGACCCAAGAAGATCCAACGCTTCAGACCAAGTCTAAAGGCCAGCAAAGAACAGTGTTCCAGCCAGCATAGTCAGGCAGCAGGCTAAGCCTCTCTGTTCAGGTCTTCAGTTGATTGATTGAGGACCATTCACATTAGGGAGAACAATCTGCTTTACTCAGTCTACCAATTCAAATACTAATCTCAACCAAACACACCCTTACAGACACACCCAGAATAATGTTTGGTTAAGTAACTGGGCATCCAGTGGTCCAGTCAAGCAGACTGTAATTAGGTATCCCAGGGCCATTCTTGGACTGTTGATAAAACCCTCTAAGGTATTCAAGAATAATCTTTCAGGGACCTCATCATGTACTCTGATTTCCTGTGTGCCATTGTCTGGATGAAGGGAGTGGAGGGAATCATAGAGGAATATCAAGTTCCATGTGGAGAAGTAAGACTTCTCCAAGGATGGAAGAGGTTTGCAATATAAAGGATTGAAGGAGGACTTTCTCTCTACCCCACCCTCCTTCTCTCTCCCTTTCTGCTACTCACACACATCAATCATGTATCAGTCATCATGGCATATTAGAAAATTATGAGAGTGAGGCCTAAGAATATGAAGTCTTCATTTGTCACCCCTCTGCTGACGTCACTATAGTGATAGTTGCATCATGTCAAAGGAGAAAGGATGTTAATGTTGAGAATTTGAAACTGGTTACAGGAAATGAAGCAGATGTAAAAGGTGGATTTGAGCAGGGACAGGAAGCACTATGAACTGTTTCTGGAGCAGTTGTAATAAAAGACTTTTCCCCTAAAAATTAGAATAAGAACATAACCCAAAAGAGTCTTGGTTTTACAATAGACAGATTGGTTTTACAAGTGACAGACATGTGAACTCACTTGGAAAATCCATTGGCTTACTCTGAAAAATAATTGATACCCAGCTTTTTGCCACAACTTTTATGACATCAAGCAAATTCACCATTCTGGTTATTTAGGCAAAATTGTGAATCTATGTCTATAGGTTTATTTCTATCTGGACAGTGGGTCTACTTTTATAATGTAGATGCAAAAATAATTTACCAAGTCTTGCTTTTTCTGGAAAGCATAGATTCCAGCTGTGTTTTCTATTCTCTTCAATTGTCCCACCATTTAGCACAGCACCTGAACCGCTGAATGCCCTGAATACATCCCCCTGGAGGAAGGGCACAAAGGTGCTGAGACGGGTTATGATGTTTTACATCCTCTGAGGAACTTGATTTTTAAAGGAATTATATTATCAATGCCTTTGCAAAGAAAAATGAACCTGTTTGGTCAGAAATTGTTTATCTAATCTATCTTTCATGAATAGCTGGATATTTTAAGGGAAAGTAGGCTTAAGGGGAACAGTAATGAGTATTTTCCTCTCAGTACAAGGCATACCTCACTCAAAATATACTTGTTTTCTCAGCCAGGGTTTTCAGACTTTCGTTTATCTTTACTTAAATTCAAGTGTGTGACTGAAGCTAAAGGTCACTTTATTTACCAAAACCAAAATGTCAACAAATAAGCATCTCTCTCCTGCTTCCTCACATCAGCATGCATGAAACATAGCACAATGCTCTAAGACCTTCTCCACCGAGATATTAAATGAATGCATTAATCCATACAAAATATGTTAATTCCTGCTCTACTTAGCCCACAGGAACAGAAAGGATAATATGTCAGGAATTAAACCTTGCTTTCTAAATAATCCTTTCCTAAATCTTGCTGGGTAGGAAGGCCTGCGAATAACTCTACTGATTCTGAAAGATGGGACCTGTGAAATCAGACATGTGGGTTCTGAAGGCAGTGGAGCTATTAAGTACCCACGGAACTGTAGATAAACTGCTTTGACCCTCTGGACCTCACATTTAACCACCTGTAAATTTGCTGGTAAGAATGATTGCTGTAAAAGGAACAGGATACGGGAAATGGTAGAATTTTGATTATCTACAATGGCTAACAAGTATAAGATGAAATTACCAATTACATTTATCAATAATGATAACAGTGATGCGATATGATCACTGTGAGTGTGGACCCCTCTGGACAAAGCATTCTGTGTCGCTATGATGAGTGTACACTGTGAAACCTCAACCCATTCTGTTTTTCAGAAACCACTTTTTGAACTCCTACTGCATTCCACACACTGGGCTAAATGCTGTGCAAAGTAGTAGTAAACTGTTTCAACTTTGTAGAGAGAATCTATGTCTGAACCTAAGAAATCAATGGGAAATTATATTAAAATGTGATCATCATAGTGTCCATAGGGCTTGGACAGTACATGAGAGCTGCACTGAAACCAGGTGTCCAGTTGCAGTGATGGCTGCCTGTGTTTTCAGAAGTTGGGGCACAATTCTTAGAGAAAGGGTTACTTCTCTAAGAAATTCTTACTTCTTAGAAAGTAAGAGTTCAATTGTAATTGCCATTTCTCTGTATTTTATGGGAGGTAATAAATTTCTTCTATAATGTGCTATAGCATTTTTTTAAAAATCTTGTACTTTGAAAAATTCTGCATAAAAAAATGGGGCTCATGGGAAAAATAAGATGGGTGAAAATCATTCCAAACCTATTATAAACAGAATGCTAATGAAACACAATTATAATCCAAATAAAATCTCAGCATAAGTAAGGCATACTAAATTCTACAGAAATAAATAAAGAACTGCTCTGGAAAATATAAGACTTTACCTTCAAAGGAAAAGAGAAAAGTAGCTTCAGAAAATATATTAAGGAATTCCTGGGGTGACTGAGTCATGAAGGCAAGATTAAAATGCATACAAATTAGGAAAACAGCTCCCAAACAGAACAGGTGGTCAATCTGAATCACAGGAGGAAAATGGACATGACGTACAGGACTGTTACCACAATTGCTTGCTGTGCTCAGTTGATATTACCCAAAAATTAACTGGCTAGGAAAAATCATATTTGAGCTAAATAATTTCTCCATTCTGCTAACATCAGACCCTTATTTATCAAGCATATATGAGCTTATTCACCTCACAAAAACTCACATTGTTTCAGAAGAGGCTGTTGAGATATTTATTAAAATGTGATGATGGATTCTGAGGAATTCTGCTGTGGGGCACATTATCTTGCTTGTCGTGGTTCCTGGCATACTGTATGAACTGATTAAATGTTTGTTAACCACTGTCCCCAAGAATTCCTCTCAAATCTAATATACCCAGTGCTATTATGCAGGAGAAGCTGGTGTCACTATACAGACCTTTTCCTAGCTCCCTGTGATTGATATTTTAATCTTTTCTTCTCAATCACTCATTTTATATTCCTTAATTAGGAACGTATATAGTTTATTTAATTGCAAGTGTATACTTTAAGTAGGAAATCAGATATCAACAGCTATTTATTGCTCAGGCGGTATTATTTTTAAACATGGTATTTAGTTAATCTTAAAAGCCAAACTGTAAGATAAGTTTTATATTGTCAATAAAAAGAATGGGAAGATAATTGAGTCTCCTGAAGATTGGATACTTTAACCAAAAACAGCTAGTAGTTATTGGAGTTGGAATATGAATCCATGTGTGTCTTCCTCTGATATTTACCATTTTTTCCCCATGTAATGCTGGTGTTAAATGACAGAGTAAAGGGCTAATTCATTTCAGTGTAACTTGTTTTCTTATGGAAATCAAAATCTTAATCTTAAATGACAAAGATTTACATTAGAATTTTAATAATCATCTCCAATTAAAAAAAAAAAGGATGTATTCTTTACTTCAGTTTCTTAAGTTTTATATACATAGTTCCACTTAAAATAATCTCTGAAAGGCAGATGCTTAAAACCTTCTCTTTAAGTGGATTGTCTTGCCACATGATCTTTGGCCCAACTCATAAATAGAGCTGGTAAAACTTCTTAACAGAAATAGGAATGGTCTATTTCAGTTTTAAGAGTTTCACAAACAATAAAGGGTTTTCTATACTCCTGCTAGTTAAATATATTTTTTATAGATATCTTAGAAATTTCTATGGTATTTTTTTCAGTCACTGAAAAATATATTGAAAATATCAAGTCATTGTTTACTATACTATAAATTTTTACTCATGAATAATCTAAATAAAATGACCTTATTTCTTTTGCCTGAAAACAAAAGAAACTCACTCACATGAGGGCTCTAACTCCAAGTTTTGTCAAACTTGCTGACAAAAAGATTTTCTTTTAAATCATTGTGTGTGAAGGTCTGTCCCTATTTCCCTAATAAGTCCCTTATATGCTTAGAATCATAATTGATTTTGCTTTTAATTCAGTCATTCATGCAACTGTTTTATGTGCTAGAATACACTGGTAACAACAAAACACACAAGTTCCTGTTCTCTTGGTTCATGCATTCTGATGGCAGTAATAAGGTGGGGGAGCTTCAGGGAGAAATTATAAGGAATAAATAAGTTAATTTCAGATATGTTTTATGAAACTGATAAAGAATCAATTATCTTCTAAAGATAGATAATTAGAATCTGTCATCATATAAGCTGAAAGGAGAACACATTTTCTTTCCTACATATCAACAACAATGTAATTTTAAAATATTGTACATATTCAGGGACTGTGTTTATATGATAAGCCCTTACAAGGACTTTTATACCAGAAGAGAACATAATCCTCAAGAAATGGAACAAACAGTGATTATTTTATCAGGCCAAAAAGTTTCAAGCATCAACTGACATGCTAGAGACCATGGAACCATGCTGGGAGGGAGAGGCTTCCTCTGTCTGGGTGAGCACTGTGACAGGGTTATAGTCTTGGAGCTTCTATGCTTAATTGTACTTCACAAAAATTGCCATAATGATATATTTGGTGTCACATACTCTTTCAGAACTTTGATACCTTTCCTATCAAAAGGAGAAGTCTGAATGGTGTTCCAACAAAAAAGGATTATATTACATATGTCATATAATAGAAGTGACACTGTATTACATGGCTAAGTAACAAAAGATGATACAGCTGCTTAGTAGACTGTCTTTGTTTCCTGGGACATGACCTTGAGATTCATGGCTGACACATTGATGTCTATGGTGAAGTTTTTATATTGAAGAAGCCACATGATGAAAGAGAAAGATATCCTAGTAGCCCCAACTATTTTAGTCCCTAGTTATTTGAGTCTTTCTAGTATCAACAACTAGAAACCATACTCAGCTTTCTAGATGACCTAACAGTTGTCATGAGGAACACAGATGAGCTATCTCCATAGAATGTTGCCCAAATTGCCGATGAGTGAGCAAAAACAATGCAATTGTTTCAATCTATTAAGATTTGTGGTGGCTAATTTTGCAGCACGGCAACTGAAACACATACATACATAATGATCAGGAAGTGGTACTATGTCACATGCCTTAGAAACCTAACTATGTCCTACATTACTGAGTCGGGTAATTAGAGACTTGCCTGTTGACTATTGAATGTGCTGGTTCCTTAGATACACACACACCAACACACCCAAGACTGGTATTTGCAGAGTACTTTTTTGTTCCTCTGAGTAGCTGTATTTCCTAACAGTAGAAAAGTCAGAAGTACGACAAGTTTTTTCCTTCAAGTCATTATCCTTGTGTAATTTTTCTGGGCAAAGTTTAACAAATTTACTAACTGGTATTCTTAAAATGATTGTGCTTTATAGATCATAAACTAGTGAAAAATAAAAAGTGCAATGAGTATGCAAAATTGAAGCACTTGGCTCTAATTCTTCACCATCTATTAATCCACACTCTTTGTCATATAACTTTCCAATGCCAACCCACTGTGGGCAAAGAGATCTTGAATCTGATCTTTGTATCCATACCTCATGCCCATTGGATATTAGTGGACTTGAAGCCATGAAAAGGTTTGAAAACACCTTTATATACTCTGCTTGTCCATCTGTGTCTTTATCATCCTCCTTAAAATATGCCTGGGTTTACACGTAAGTGGTTGGATATACATGTAACAAAGCTGAGAGTACCAATAAGCCAGTCACCCAAGGAAGGACAGTCTCAATCAGTTGACACAACCAAACCCAGATCTGGTACTGCTCCTGGCAGGGACTGAAAGCTATACTCAACCAAGGTCAATCTAAATCTTTTGCTCTCAGTCCAGTGAAATGATTAAAAGTTTAATGTTGAAACCTGCTGAGTTTTGGCATGATTTTTATGCAGTACATTTTTATGATACAATTAATATAGTATGTGTTAAATTTCAATGAATGGCTTTAACATTAAATTGGGGGAAAAAGTTGTGCAGGTGTAAGAATGGGATTTTTACTTGCATAATAATTGAGCATTGCCTTTTTGGGGTCTATATTCATATTTCAGATTACATGAAACACCTCATAGTGTAATAAGAAGTATAATGGTATCAGAGAAAGGATAACACAGGGTTACAATGTGCAGAAGATTATAGAAGGAGGTGAATTTTTTTATGAAAGTATAGTTGATATGCAATATGATATTGGATTCAACAGAGGAAGGTGAAAATTGACAGGGTATGAAGTGATGGAGGAAACCACATAAAAATAAGTATAACTGATACACTAAGAAAGGAGAGAAAAATAGAATCATATAATGTGCTCAATTAAAACAGCATAAGGCTGAAAAGGAGGGGAAGACAAATATAGGAGCATAGGACAAGGGCAACACATAAGAAACAGTAACACTTATGGTAGATATCAATCTAATATCAATATATATCAGTAATCATTATCAGTATATCAATAATCACTAAGAATGGCAATGGTTTATATCCACGAGTGAAAAGACAGAGATTGTCAGATGGATCAAAGAATAAGATACAACTGTGTTTTCTACAAGGACTTCTCTTTAAATTAAAGACAAATAAAGTCTAAAAGTAAATGGATGGAGAAAAATATACCACATTAAATACTAAGCAAAGGAAAGTAGGAGTAACTCTATTAATTTCAGATAGAGAAGATGTACAAGTAAGAGTTATTAGAAATAAAGAAATGATGTATGTAATGATGAAATGGCCCCTTTTCCAAGAACACATAATAATTCCTAACATACATGTGCCTAGCAATAGAGCATCAAACCATGTCAGGCAAAAACTGAGAGAACTACAGGGAGAAATAGATGAATTCACAATCAGAGTTGGAGACTTCAACAACCTTCCATAAGAATCAGACATATCTAGCATGCAGAAAATCAGTAAAGACATAGTTGAATTCAATAATACCATCAATCAACTGGACATAATGGACATCTATAGAGTACTTTAGTCAATAACAGCAGTATAAATGTTCTTCTCAAACTCACATGAGACATTCACCAAGATAGACCACATTCTGAGTCAATAACACACCTTAACAAATTATAAAGAGTAGAAATCATACAGTGTTAATCTCAGGCCTCAATAAAATTAAACTAGAAATGAAGAACAATAACAACAAAATAATAACTGGAAAATCCCCAAATACCTTGAGATTTGGCAACACCTTACTTCACAAGACAGGATTCAAAGGAGAAATCTCAAGAGAAATTTAAAATAATTTTAAGTAAATGAAATTAAAACCTTATAAAAATTTATGGAATACAGCAAAAGCAGTTCTTAAAGGGAAATTCATGGCATTGAAGGCACATATTAGAAAAGAAGAAAGATCTAAAATCAATCACCTACGTTTCCACCTTGGTAAGTAGAACAAGAATAGCAAGTTAAAAACAAAGTAGTAGAAATAATATTAGAACAGAAATCAATGAAATTGAACACTGGAGAAAATCACTACCACCAAAGTCTCGTTCTTTAGAAACATCAACAACACTAAGCTTCTATCCAGGCTAACAGAAAAAAATGAGAGGACACAAATTACTAACATCAGAAACAAAGGAGGTTATATCACCACAGATCACATGGACATTAAAATTTAAAGGCATATTATGAAAAACTCTATGCCATAAATTTGATGACCTAGATGAAATGGATCAATACATTAAAATTCAAGCTGTCATATCCACACACAAAGTTGACAACCTTGATAGGCCTCTCTTTATTAAATAAATTGAATTTGGATAGTTCCAGTAGAAAGAAAAAGGACATTAAATGAGATTTGGGGTGTTGTTTCAAATATGGACATTAAAGAGACTTAGAGTCTATTTTTTAAATAACTTTTATTTTAGAGCAACTTTAGGTCCACCAACATATTGAATGGAAAATTCAGAGAGCTCCTACTTACCCCCAGCCCTCACACATGCACAAGTCCCCACTATCAACATCTTGTGCCAGACTGGTACATCTGGTAAAATTGATGAACCTTCATTAACACATCACTATCACCCTAAATTTATGATTTTTATTACTATTCCGTCTTAGTATTGCACATTCTGTGGGTTTGGATAAATGTATAATGAGATGTACTCATCATTATAGTAAAATACAGAGTTTTGCTGCCCTAATTGTTTTTTGCTGTGCTCCATCTATTTGCTTTTGTTTCCCCACCTAGGTCCTGACAACCAGAGATCTTTTTATTGTTTCCATAGTTTTGCCTTCCTAGAATGTCATGTAGTGGAATCATACAGTATGTAGCCTTTTAAGATTGGCTTCTTCGACTTGGTAATATATGTTGAAGTTCTCCATGTCTTTTCATGGCCTAGCCTGATAGCTCATATCTTTTAAGCATTGAATAATATTCCATTGTATGTATTCAGTTAGTCATCTGCCAGAGGACATCTAGGTTGCTTCCGAGTTTTGGTGATTATGAAAAAGGCTGTTATAAACATTCCTGTGCAGGTTTTTTGTGGACATAATTGTTAGCTCATTTTGTGAAATATCAAGGAATGCTGTTGTTGGATTGTAGGGTAAGAGTATGTTTAGTTTTGTAAGAAACTACCAAATTGTATTCCATAATGACTACCATTTTGCTTTCTCATTAGCAGTAAATGAGAGTACCTGTTGCTCCATATCCTCATTAGCATTTGATATTATCAGCATTTTAGATTTTGGTCATTAGAATGGGTATATATGGATTTCTCATTGTTTTAATTTTCTGTTCTCTAATGATATATGATATTGAGTATCTTTTCAGGAGCCTATTTACCAAAATTTCATCTTCTTTGGTGAGGTGTTTATTCAGATCTTTTGTCCATTTTTTAAATCAGGTTGTTAGTTTTTTATTGGTGAGGTTTACAAGTTCTTTGTATATTTTGATTCGTTATTAGATATGCTTTTGCAAATATTTTTTACCAGTCTGTGGATTGTCTTCTTACTCTCTTGACATTGTCTTTCTTGGAGCAGAATATTTTAATTTTAATGAAGTCTAACTTACCAATTAGGTTTTTCATGGATTGTGCCTTTGGTGTTGCAACTCCATATATTTTAACAAGGGTATCTCATCCTAGAACTATGTGGAAAGCTGGAGCAATATGATTTAAATTCTTGTCATAAAGTGACCTTTTATATGGAGAAAGGAGAACTATATAGTTTCAAGAGAAATAATAATCATAATTATAATGAATATTTATTTAGTATATATTAAGTTTATGGTAAACATCTAAGAACTCTTCATGTAGTATTTGATTTAATCCTCACCACAGTTAGATATAGATGGTACTATAACACAATAATCATTTTATATATTATTAGGAATGTGAAACTCCGAGAGATTAATAGCTGGTTTAAGCAGCCACGGTCATGTAGCTTGTTAGCGTTAAAGTCAGGATTCAAACACAGAAAGATGCAGAATTCCAACCCAGCTGGGATTCTATAACACCAACATATTTATTCACTTCACTACCTTAAGAATGTTCCTAGAGACAATGAACAAGTGTTCAGGTTCACAAGATATGGTTATGGTTATAAATGCATCAAGAAAGAGTTCCAGTGACTTGAGGAAATGAGGCAAAAGGCCTTTTCAGTTTCTCCTGCAGAGTCTAAGTTCCTTGGAGCTTTCCTCCTCTCACACCTTCTTATCATTTAATTATGAGCAGCCTTCATTAATCATTAATTATGCACCATCAATTATGCTTACATTATTGTTTCAAATAGATACTATATCTGATTGATTTGACTAAAATAACTACCTTGTTTAATTGTCCATTTGCATAAATTCACATGCAATGAGGTGTTGCATAGTGATTCATTAGGCACTGAAAGCAGCAGCAACAAGCTGAACAACAGGAGGCTGTCTCACAAATTACTGCCTTTGTCATCAGGAAAGGAATTCCACTAAACCTGAGGTTCCTTAGCCTGTAATTGTGGTAAGGAGTTAGCAAGTTTAAACTTCCATAGGCTTTGTGGGGAGACACTAAAGGAGACAACATCCTCACGACCACTGCCCTGCAAGTAACTGAAACTCTCCTGCGCTGGTCTCACGCTTTGATGGCAGGGCCGTGGGTTTCCATGCTGGTGCTCCCCTTACAGAGATGATCTGAATGTGGTCCCCAAGCCCAGGGAGTTGAATGATTCACTTCCCCCTCTGACTGGAAGTCAGGCTCTGTTGAAGGTGAGAAAGGTGAACTGGTAAATTTTGTTTGCTTTTACTTCCTTGATAAGAAAATTTATAAATGCATACTATGTGCTAGGCAGGTATTAGGAATCATATGTAACTCATCCACATTTAATGCGTACACAACAAACCTATGAAGTTTATGAGGCTATCATATTTTTGGGAGTCACCAATTTGACAAATGACAAAGCTGTAACAGGTCCTAAATCTAATGGACTCAGTTCTCTTCTATGTTATCTCCCAGTACATATAAGCAACAGCAAAAGGACCTAGATACATTGTTAACTGTCTTAAGAGACACCCATTTTTTAAAAGCATATTGATAAATATTCTTGTATTTCCACTGGAGCTCTATTATTTAAGCCACTACTGATCCAGAATAGGTTTTAGGCAAAACATGATCACACAACTTACTTTCTGAATTTCTTTCTGTTATGCCTTAATAGCAATGTATATTTGTAGGGTTCTAGAGCTTTCAAAGAACATCAAAGCTACAGTAAAACAAAAACAAAAACAACTTATCTCTGACCATCTTGTAATTTAGGTATTTTAATCACTATTTTACAAATATGAAAATTCAGAATGTACTTGACTCAACCAGTAAGTTCATATTACAAAGGACTTAAATAAAAGACCCCTAATCATCAAGCTTCTCCTTTTTCCTCTACACTTTCGTGCTTTTATTGTTTCACTTTTTTCTCTTTCTTTAACTTCAGCCAACCCACCATATGCTCACATGGAATCCTGACTCTCTAAAATATTTATGCAGGCGCCCTTGAGCACCTGAAGATGGCAGTGTTACAGATTGTAACTTCGGGGTAAAATCCCGGGCAAAATATCTTTGAACCGAAATCAGTCAGAGAGAAATCAGGAGGGAGAAACCAATTTACTCCTTATAAAGAGCTGTCCACTTCTGCTCTCCTGTGTCTTTTGCAACCCAGCTGCAGAAGAAAGGACCCACTCAACCTCTCCACTCCAGATATGCCCTCACTTGTGTGCTTGTTACCTATTGATATGGAGATGGACTAAGGCCAGGCAAGAGATTCCAGAAATACTGCAGTTTTACCCACACAGATTAAAATACATTTCCATGAAATTTGAAGGTATTTTCCTGTAGTCCCACACTCTCAAGAGCCAGAATTTTTTTTTTTTCCAGATTGTTCTTCTGACTTCTTCACTCCAGAACTCATGTGCCATCATAGGAAACCTCTGGGATCTAGATTCATCTACCAGCTATATTTAGACAAGTCATTGTCTGGATATTTTCACTTTACGTCTGCTAATTCCCCTATATAAAACAAAGTAACATGTAGGCAACTGCTGCAATAACTCAAAAGCTGACAGAAGTTCAGCAGGTTTAAATTCCTGAATAAATTTGAGGAAACAATAGTATAACATTAGAAAAAGGACAAGAAGTAATGAAACAAAATAAATGAATATATATCAAGAACTGATGGGTAGAAAAATAAACAGTAAAAATAAATTTAGAAAGAAAACATGTATAATTATTAAAATAAAAATTATACTCAGTATCTGGAATAACAACTAGCCCAGCCATAGTTAAATATTATGTATTTATAAAGTGGAAAATAGCACTAAGGAATTTATCAATAAAGAAAAATAACAGGTAAGCAGAAAAAAAATGAGGGAGAAATTAGCAAACAATGTGAAGAGAAACCAAACATAACAGAAGCTCTAAGGTTTTTACAGTATATTTTTGAGGTCATTACTTGGGGAACAGATGTGAGCTGTTATCTATGCTGATTAGAGAAAAAATTATTACATAGTAAGTCTCAATAAAAGGCAACATTTTGGAGTCAAGCAAAACTTTTTTTTCTTAATAAGGTTCTCTTGTCTTTTGGACACACAAACAAGTCAAAATGTTACTTTGATGTTTTGTAACCATCTAGTTATTAAAATATTTTTACTCAGAACTGCTAATTTCAAACATAGGGTGGACTCCAACCCCAGAATTTTATCCATTCTTGATGATATGATATTGGTTCCAGAAATAAACTCCTCTTCTTTGCTGGGCTTTAGAGAAGTGTCTATCATGTAGCAATATGAAAAAGAAGGTCTGGTCAATGAGACTGTCCTAATCTGAAGAAAATGCAAGAATCCCAAGTTAAATAACAGACTTTCATTTGCAAAGGTGTTTTCTGTTGGGAAGGAAATAATTTCTATGTACTAGGCACTTGCTCTTAGACAATGTGAGAAAGCTATTCCCTGGCTAATACAGTATTTCTTCAACTGTGATGGAATATTTCTAATACACTAGCAAATAGTTACATATTAATTAAGATTATACCATTTTCTAATTTGGGATATGCAAGTAACCCACTTTAAAATATAATAAATTTATTTCTCACATGTCTTTAATTTTTTGGAAGTCATGTAATTTTAAAATCTCAAATATTTACTACTATTACAAAATCTCTCCATGAAGCCTTGTTTGATTGTCAAAAGTAGCCATACCCTTGCTATATTGTAGCTGATTTTACTTCTTCATTATGATTATTTGATGATAATAGAATGAGAAAGGAAGGGAAAATTAGTTGCATAACACCTTCAAGAACATTTGAATAGTAATATTTTAAATATTTAATAGATGTGAATTACCACATGTTCTAAAATATTGTAATTGAACATAAACCTTTTTCTCCTGATTTTAAATGCATACAGGAGAAAGTTATTTAAATCACAAAATGATATTCTCAGATTTAAAGTCATGGAATTGTAAGATTCTTATGCCTCTATCTGCTATGTAGTCTTAATAAGTAACAGGCTTTTGTAGGAATGAGATGTTATTGTTCATTCCAGCCAAATGGACTTACATTGTCAATTTTCAAAAGTAGTGCTGAGTTTGCACCTGCTTCTGAAATAGGTCAGACTTTTGTTAAGAAATGTTTGGCTTTTCTTCCTTCAAAAAGCAATTGTATTCCGAAATAAACACTGAAGTTTGTTCAGCAATGTTACAATGACACCAACATTCATTAATATGGAGTACATTAAGTATCATTTATATAATTTCTTAGAAACAAGAATGTTCTATGCTTCATTAGGTTTTAAGATATGCTAACGGGAAAGATACTATCATCAGGTCGACTAGTTTTTATCCCTAGTATGGCATTGTTAATAATTTCAAAACTAGTTCAAGTTAAAGTCTTAACTGTCCTCTGATTTATGTAATACTATTCAGGTCAATGCCATTTTCTACAATATTGAGATTCACTGTGAAATTATACTTATCATTTGAGGCCCAGACTGAATCACATCTATGCTAGAAGCATGTATCTTATGAAATTCATGAACTGAAAATTTGAAATAAACCTTAGAACTCATCACGTCACACCCCAGACCAGAATTTCTCAAATGCTTTTGTATCCACCTTACATCAGCAGCACATCTGAAAATCACCCATAAAATCATACTCTTAAAAAGATGAAGCACAGATATCTGAATTTAAACTGGCATTTCAAGTGATATCACACATTATGAAATTATCAAACCACTACTCCAGCTGGGCTTGAAATTCTTGACAACTTTTCCAAAGATTGAATATCTTTGGAGAAAAAAAATGCTATTACGCTCCAATCAAATGATGCTCATAATCTAGGTAGTTCTCTTATAAATATAAATATACCTTATACTTTGTCAAAATGTGTTGCTTCCAAACATGTATTTCAGCTATACACGACTACAGGGATATTTCTAATCTTTCAAACACATTAAAACAGTTCATGTAATTTAAGTTAGCTACATCTTTACATTATTAAGCTAAACAGATGTTTTTATCACTTTCTCATGATATGGTTTTAGGCTTCTTAATTCTATTGCGACACAGACTTATTAATATCCTAATTAACTTTATTGCATTATATTTCTTTTAATGTAGAGTGCACAAAAATCAAATGACATCTTTTGGATGATAAGAAGCTTCCCATAAATTAAAAGAATGTGTGAATGAATATAGGTATAAAATTTAAGAGGAGATTAACATCTTTGGAAACCTGCTGTTCCACCAGCAGTGCTCATGGTCTTAATCTATTGTTGTATGTAATCCTGCACTAAACATAAGTGACAGGGGATTTATTATTAAATGACTTTTAATATTTTTTTTGATACAACATCCTAAAGTCTTGTTGAACTAGTCTTCAAAACCTGGTTTGTTTGCCAATCAGAATTTGTGTCTGCTTTCTATACACTGTATTTATAAAAGGATTTCTTATCTTTAGCCTAAACAATGCAAGTTCTACTGACCTTAGGGATATCCCTAATTGCTCACACAAATGTGAGCATGATTGTTTTCAACTACATAAAATAATGAAATCCCATCGTATCTAGTTAAAATAAGAAAAATTATTATCAATTTTATTATAATGAAAAGTATTAATGTGCAAGATTAGCCAGTTACTGCACTAAGGAATTTCCATCTGTTATTTTATTTAGTCCTCAAAATAACTTCATATAGTTACTGCTCTGATAATTTTTAAAATTTTTTAGTAAGGTATGATTGATATACACTCTTATGAAGGTTTCACATGAAAAAACAATGTGGTTACTACATTTACCCATAGTATCAAGTCCCCACCCATACCCCAATGCAGTCACTGACCATCAGTGTAGTAAGATGCCACAGATCCACTATGTGCCTTCTCTGTGCTACACTGTTCTCCCTGTGATCCCCCACACCATGTGTACTAAACATAATGCCCCTCAAACTCCTTCTCCCTCTCTCCCAAACCGCCCTCCCAAACCCCTCCCCTTTGGTAACCACTAGTTCATTCTTGGAGTCTCTGAGTCCGCTGCTATTTTGGTTCTTTCAGTTTTGCTTCATTGTTATACTCCACAAATGAGGGAAATCATTTGGCATTTGTCTTTCTCCACCTGGCTTATTTTACTGAGCATAATGTTCTCCAGCTCCATCCATGTTGTTGCAAATAGTAGGATTTCTTTCTTTCTTATGGCTGAATAGTATTCCATTGTATATATGTACCACATCTTCTTTATCCATTCATGTACAGATGGACAATTAGGTTGCTTCCACATCTTGGCTATTGTAAAAAGGGCTACAATAAACATAGGGGTGTATATGTCTTTTTGAATCTGAGAAGTTGTATTCTTTTGGTAAATTCCGAGGAGTGGGATTCTGGGGTCAAATGGTATTTCTATTTTTAGTTTTTTGAGAAACCTCCATAGTGCTTTCCACAATGGTTGAACTAGCTTACATTCCCACCAGCAGTGTAGGAGGGTTTGCCTTTCTCTGCATCCTCACCAGCATTTGTTGTTCTTAGTCTTTTTGATGCTGGCCATCCTTACTGGTGTGAGTTGACATCTCATTGTGGTTTTAATTTGCATTTCCCTGATAAATAATGATGTGGAAGATCTTTTCATGTGTCTGTTGGTCATCTGAATTTCTTCTTTGGAGAACTGTCTCTTCATATCCTCTGCCCATTTGTTAATCAGGTTCTTTGCTTTTTGGGTGTTGAAGAGTGTGAGTTCTTTATATATTTTGGATGTTAACCCCTTGTTGGATATGTCATTTACAAATATATTCTCCCATACTGTAGGATGCCTTTTTGTTCTGTTGATGATGTTCTTTGCCGCTCAGAAACTTTTTAGTTTGACATAGTACCATGAGTTCATTTTTGCTTTTGTTTCTCTTGCTCGAGGAGATGTGTTCAGGAAGAGGTTGCCCATGCTTATATTCAGGAGATGTTTGCCTGTGTTGTCTTCTAAGAGTTTTATGGTTTCATGACTTACATTCAGGTCTTTGATCCATTTTGAGTTTACTTTTGTGTATGGGTTAAATGATAATCAAGTTTCATTCTCTTGTATGTAGCTGTCCAGTTTTGCCAACACCAGCTGTTGAAGAGGCTGTCATTTCCCCATTGTATATCCATGGCTCCTTTATCATATATTAATTGACCATATATGGTTTTGTTTATATCAGGGCTCTCTAGTCTGTTCCATTGGTCTATGGTTCTGTTCTTGTGCCAGTACCAAATTGTCTTGATTATTGTGGCTTTGTAGTAGGGCTTGAAGTTGGGGAGAGTAATGCTCCCAGCTTTATTCTTCCTTCTCAGAATTGCTTTGGCTATTCACGGTCTTTTGTGTTTCCATATGAATTTTAGAAGCATTTTTTCTAGTTTGTTGAAGAATGCTGTAGGTTTTTGATAGGAAAGGAATTGCATTGAATCTGTAGACTGCTTTAGGCAGGATGGCCATTTTGACAATATTAATTCTTCCTATTCATGAGCATGGGATGAGTTTCCATTTATTGGTATCTTTTTAATTTCTCTTAAGAGAGTCTTGTAGTTTTCAGAGTATAGGTATTTCACATCCTTGGTTAGGTTTATTCCTAAGTATTTTATTCTTTTTAATGTGGCTGTGAATGGAATAGTTTTCCTGATTTCTATCTCTGCTAGTTCATTGTTAGTGTATAGAAATGACACAGATTACTATGTATTAATTTTGTATCCTGCAACTTTGCTGACTTCAGATATTAGATTTAGTAGTTTTGGAGTGGATTCTTTAGGGTTTTTACATTCAATATCATGTCATCTGCAAACAGGGACAGTTTAACTTCTTCCTTGCCAATCTGGATGCCTTTACTTTATTTATGTTGTCTGATTGCCGTGGCTAGGACCTCTAGTACTATGTTTAAAAAAAGTGGGGAAAGTGGGCATCCTTGTCTTGTTCCCTATCTTAAAGGAAAAGCTTTCAGCTTCTTGCTGTTAAGTCCTAATGATGTTGGCTGTGGGTATGTCATATATGGCCTTTGTTATGTTGAGGTACTTGCGCTCTATACCAATTTTGTTGAGAGTTTTTATCATGAATGGATGTTGAATTTTGTTAAATGCTTTTTCAGCATCTATGGAGATGATCATGTGTTTTTTGTCCTTCTTTTTGTTGATGTGGTAGCTGATATTGATGGATTTTCAAATGTTCTACCATCCTTGCATCCCTGGAATAAATCCTACTTGATCATGATGGATGATCTTTTTGATGTATTTTTGAATTTGGTTTGCTAATATTTTGTTGAGTATCTTTGCATTTATGTTCATCAGGGATATTTTCTTTTTTTGTGGTGTATTTGCATGGTTTTGGTATTAGAGTGATGCTGGCCTTATGGAATGAGTTGGGAAGTATTCCCTCTTCTTCTACTCTTTGGAAAACTTTAAGGAGGATGGGCATTATGTCTTCACTAAATGCTTGATAAAATTCAGTGGTGAAGCCATCTAAAATGATACCACTTAGGTAGTTTTTTGATTAGCAGTTTGATTTCATTGCTGGTAATTAGTCTGTTCAGATTTTCTGTTTCTTCCTTGGTAAGCCTTGGAAGGTTGTATTTTTCTAGAAATTTGTCCATTTCTTCTAGGTTATCCAGTTTGTTAGTATATAATTTTTCATAGAATTCTCTAATAATTCTTTGTATTTCTGTGGTGTCTGTAGTGATTTTTCCTTTCTCATTTCTGATTCTGTTTATGTGTGTAGACTCTCTTTTTTTCTTGATAAGTTTGACTTGGGGATTATCTATTTTGTTTATTTTCTCAAAGAACCAGCTCTTGCTTCATCAATTCTTTCTATTGTTTTATTCTTCTTCATTTTATTTATTTCTGCTCTAATCTTTATTATGTCCCTCCTTTTTGTGGTCTGAGAAACTGGTTGGTACAATCTTTTCGAATTTACTTAGGCTCTTTTTGTGCCCTAATATATGATCTATTTGTGAAAATGTTCCATGTGCACTTGAGAAGAATGTGTATTCTGCTGCTTTTGGGTGTAGAGTTCTGTAGATGTCTGCTAGGTCCATCTGTTCTAATGTATTGTTCAATGCCTGTGTCTCCTTATTATTTTCTTTCTTTTTTTTTTTTTTTATTGAAGGGTAGTTGACAACAGTATTGCATTACATTAGTTTCAGGTGTACAACACAGTGATTCAACATTTATATACATGATAATTCTAGGTACCAGGTATCACCATACCAAGTTGTTACAATATTTTGACTATATTCCTTATGCTATACATTACATCCCGGTTACTTATTTATTTTACAATTGGAAGTGTGTTTATATATATATACATATATATATATATATATATTTTGTGAGGGCATCTCTCATATTTATTGATCAAATAGTTGTTAACCACAATAAATTTCTGTATAGGGGGGTCAATACTCAATGCACAATCATTAATCCACCCCAAGCCTAATTTTCGTCAGTCTCCAATCTTCTGATGCATAACGAACAAATTCTTACATGGAGAACAAATTCTTACATAGTGAATAAGTTACATGGTGAACAGTGCAAGGGCAGTCATCACAGACGCTTTCGGTTTTGTTCATGCATTATGAACTATACACAGTCAGTTCAAATATGAATATTCATTTGATTTTTAAACTTGATTTATATGTGGATACCACATTTCTCTATTATTATTATTTTTAATAAAATGCTGAAGTGGTAGGTAGATAAGAGATAAAGGTAGAAAACAGAGTTTAGTGTTGTAAGAGAGCAAATGTAGATGATCAGGTGTGTGCCTGTAGACTGTGTTAATCCGCGCTAGACGAGGGCAATAAACATCCATGTATGCAGAAGATTTCTCTCAGAACATGAGGGGGGAGGTTCTAAGCCTCACCTCTGCTGCTCCCCATTTTCTCACCAGATGGCCCCCTGTGACTGTGCCTGTCTTAGGTTGTTCCTCCCTTGAGGAATCTTACCCGTCTCTGGCTAACCAGTCATCTTCCGGGGCCATACAGGGAAATGTAAAGTTGGTAAGTGAGAGAGAAGCCTTATTGTTTGAAAAGGTTAGCTTTTTACTTCTTTGCATATTTATGTCCTGTGGCTTATATACCCAGCATTTGTCTTGAGGTGTCTTTACCACTTGGAAGAATTATGATACTCGGTAAATTCGACATGTGGCACGAGTTCTATTTAAAGGTTGTGATTAGGTAGGAAGAAGAAAAGCTATAGAAGTAGCAGGCGGAAGAAAACCTGGGAAGATTGATTATTTCTTTGACATATCTTCTTGTAGAGTAACTTCAGCATGGATAGGTTTTAAACTACTAATTAAATTGTGCACACACATTAACATAATAGGAATATAGTTACCTAACCAAAGCATACCTGTAATTACCAGCCATCTCCAGTGAAACCAAGAAAACCAGTTAGGCACCTTAGGCATTTGTGAAAACTTATCTATGATATGGGGGATATTGTCCGACTGAACTTAAACAGTCTGAGAGAATTCAGATAAACTAGAACACCCCATTCCTGGGGACTGTTCATATCCCATATGTTCTTTTAACGATAAATAGTCTGTGGTTGTAAGATTTTGGAGTGCTACAATTTGCACTTCTCCTAATTCTTGGTTGAGTTCCAACAGTATAGATCCAGTCCAATTTTTGTTTTACTGTATGCACAGGCCAGCTTAGATATCTCCTTCCTCATTCCCATGGCAAGTCCAGGAACCGGTGGGATGAGTGCATCTACACCTGTGACAGTGTGTGGATCTTTGTTGGAGTTTTTTTTTTTTTGCTGATCATCTTCTGGCATGAGTCTTCCAGAGAGTGCTGATGTTGGAAGTTCTTTTTCATATCGGATCTTAGTTCATTTTCGGGGTAGCCAAATTAGGCTTTGATCCTCGGTATAAACACAAACAGACCCTTTGTCTACACTTTTATATGCCCTTTATATCATTGTGTAGAACTCATTAGAGGTCACCACATAGGAAATGCTTGTTTTTTTTTTTTTTTTAATCATTAATCTACACTTACATGACGAATAGATGAATACTTTGTTTACTAGGCTCTCCCCTATACCAGGTCCCCCCTATATACTCCTTTACAGTCACTGTCCATCAGCATAGCAAACTGTTGTAGAATCACTACTTGTCTTCTCTGTGTTGTACAGCCCTCCCCTTTCTCCCACCCCGCTATGGATGCTAATCTTAATACCCCTTTTTTTCTGCCCCCCCTTATCCCTCCCTACCCACCCATCCTCCCCAGTCCCTTTCCCTTTGATACCTGTTAGTCCATTCTTGAGTTCTGTGATTCTGTTGCTGTTTTGTTCCTTCAGCTTTTCCTTTGTTCTTATATTCCACAGATGAGTGAAATCATTTGGTATTTCTCTTCTCTGCTTGGCTTGTTTCACTGAGCATAATACCCTCCAGCTCCATCCATGTTGCTGCAAATGGTTGGATATGCCCTTTTCTTATGGCTGAGTAGTATTCCATTGTGTATATGTACCACATCTTCTTTATCCATTCATCTATAGATGGACATTTAGGTTGCTTCCAATTCTTCGCTATTGTAAATAGTGCTGCGATAAACATAGGGGTACATTGGTCTTTCTCATACTTGATTGCTACATTCTTAGGGTAAATTCCTAGGAGTGCAATTCCTGGGTCAAATGGTATATCTGTTTTGAGCATTTTGATGTACCTCCATACTGCTTTCCACAATGGTTGAACAAGTTCACATTCCCACCAGCAGTGTAGGAGGGTTCCCCTTTCTCCACAGCCTCGCCAACATTTGTTGTTGTTTGTCTTTTGGATGGCAGTCATCCTTACTGGTGTGAGGTGATACCTCATTGTAGTTTTAATTTGAATTTCTCTGATAATTAGCGATGTGGAGCATCTTTTCATGTGTCTGTTGGCCATCTGTATTTCTTTTTTGGAGAACTGTCTGTTCAGTTCCTCTGCCCATTTCTTAATTGGGTTATTTGTTGTTTGTTTGTTGAGGCGTGTGAGCTCTTTATATATTCTGGACGTCAAGCCTTTATCGGATATGTCATTTTCAAATATATTCTCCCATACTGTAGGGTTCCTTTTTGTTCTATTGATGGTGTCTTTTGCTGTACATAAGCTTTTCAGCTTAATATAGTCCCACTTGTTCATTTTTGCTGTTGTTTTCCTTGCCCGGGGAGATATGTTCAAGAAGAGGTCACTCATGTTTATGTCTAAGAGGTTTGTGCCTATGTTTTCTACCAAGAGTTTAATGGTTTCGTGACTTACATTCAGGTCTTTGATCCATTTTGAGTTTACTTTTGTATATGGGGTTAGACAATGGTCCAGTTTCATTCTCCTACATGTAGCTGTCCAGTTTTGCCAGCACCATCTGTTGAAGAGACTGTCATTTCGCCATTGTATATCCATGGCACCATTATCAAATATTAATTGACCATATATGTCTGGGTTAATGTCTGGATTGTCTAGTCTGTTCCATTGGTCTGTGGCTCTGTTCTTGTGCCAGTACCAAATTGTCTTGATTACTATGGCTTTATAATAGAGCTTGAAGTTGGGGAGTGAGATCCCCCTACTTTATTCTTCTTTCTCAGGATTGCTTTGGCTATTTGGGGTCTTTGGTGTTTCCATATGAATTTTTGAATTATTTGTTCCAGTTCATTGAAGAATGTTGCTGGTAGTTTCATAGGGATTGCATCAAATCTGTATATTGCTTTGGGCAGGATGGCCATTTTGACGATATTAATTCTTCCTAGCCACGAGCATGGGATGAGTTTCCATCTGTTAGTGTCCCCTTTAATTTCTTTTAAGAGTGACTTGTAGTTTTCAGAATATAAGTCTTTCACTTCTTTGGTTAGGTTTATTCCTAGGTATTTTATTTTTTTTGATGCAATTGTGAATGGAGTTGTTTTCCTGATTTCTCTTTCTGTTGGTTCATTGTTGGTATATAGGAAAGCCACAGATTTCTGTGTGTTGATTTTGTATCCTGCAACTTTGCTGTATTCCGATATCAGTTCTAGTAGTTCTGGGGTGGAGTCTTTAGGGTTTTTTATGTACAGTATCATGTCATCTGCAAATAGTGACAGTTTGACTTCTTCTTTGCCAATCTGGATTCCTTGTATTGTTTTGTTTTGTCTGATTGCCGTGGCTAGGACCTCCAGTACTATATTAAATAACAGTGGGGAGAGTGGGCATCCCTGTCTAGTTCCCGATCTCAGCGGAAATGCTTTCAGCTTCTCGCTATTCAATATAATGTTGGCTGTGGGTTTTTCATAGATGGCCTTTATTATGTTGAGGTACTTGCCCTCTATTCCCATTTTGCTGAGAGTTTTTATCATGAATGGATGTTGAACTTTGTCAAATGCTTTTTCAGCATCTATGGAGATGATCATGTGGTTTTTGTCTTTCTTTTTGTTGATGTGGTGGATGATATTGATGGACTTTCGAATGCTGTGCCATCCTTGCATCCCTGGGATGAATCCCACTTGGTCATGGTGTACAATCCTTTGGATGTATTTTTGAATTCGGTTTGCTAAAATTTTGTTGAGTATTTTTGCGTCTACGTTCATCAGGGATATTGGTCTGTAGTTTCTTTTTGGTGGTGTCTTTGCCTGGTTTTGGTATTAGGGTGATGTTAGCTTCATAGAATGAGTTTGGGAGTATCCCCTCCTCTTCTATTTCTTGGAAAACTTTAAGGAGAATGGGTATTATGTCTTCCCTGTATGTCTGATAAAATTCCGAGGTAAATCCATCTGGCCCGGGGGTTTTGTTCTTTGGTAGTTTTTTGATTACCGCTTCAATTTCATTGCTGGTAATTGGTCTGTTTAGATTTTCTTTTTCTTTTTGGGTCAGTCTTGGAAGGTTGTATTTTTCTAGGAAGTTGTCCATTTCTCCTAGGTTTCCCAGCTTGTTAGCATATAGGTTTTCATAGTAGTCTCTAATAATTCTTTATATTTCTGCAGGGTCCGTCGTGATTTTACCTTTCCCATTTCTGATACTGTTGATTTGTGTTGACTCTCCTTTCTTCTTAATAAGTCTGGCTAGAGGCTTATCTATTTTGTTTATTTTCTCGAAGAACCAGCTCTTGGTTTCATTGATTTTTGCTATTGTTTTATTCTTCTCAATTTTATTTATTTCTTCTCTGATCTTTATTATGTCCCTCCTTCTGCTGACCTTAGGCCTCATTTGTTCTTCTTTTTCCAATTTCGATAGTTGTGACATTAGACCGTTCATTTGGGATTGCTCTTCCTTTTTTAAATATGCTTGGATTGCTATATACTTTCCTCTTAAGACTGCTTTTGCTGTGTCCCACAGAAGTTGGGGCTTAGTGCTGTTGTTGTCATTTGTTTCCATATATTGCTGGATCTCCATTTTGATTTGGTCATTGATCCATTGATTATTTAGGAGCGTGTTGTTTAGCCTCCATGAGTTTGTGAGCCTTTTTGCTTTCTTTGAACAGTTTATTTCTAGTTTAATGCCTTTGTGGTCTGAAAAGTTGGTTGGTAGGGTTTCAATCTTTTGGAATTTACTGAGGCTCTTTTTGTGTCCTAGTATGTGATCTATTCTGGAGAATGTTCCATGTGCACTTGAGAAGAACGTGTATCCTGTTGCTTTTGGAAGTAGAGTTCTGTAGATGTCTATTAGGTCCATCTCTTCTAGTGTGTTGTTCAGTGCCTCTGTGTCCTTACTTATTTTCTGTCTGGTGGATCTGTCCTTTGGAGTGAGTGGTGTGTTGAAGTCTCCTAGAATGAATGCATTGCATTCAATTTCCTCCTTTAGTTCTATTAATATTTGTTTCAGGTATGTTGGTGCTCCTGTATTGGGTGCATATATATTTATAATGGTTATATCCTCTTGATGGACTGAGCCCTTTATCATTATGTAGTGTCCTTCTTTGTCTTTTGTTACTTTCTTTATTTTGAAGTCTGTTTTGTCTGATACCAGAATTGCAACACCTGCTTTCTTCTCTCTGTTGTTTGCTTGAAATATCTTTTTCCATCCCTTGACTTTAAGTCTGGGCGCGTCTTTGGGTTTGAGATGAGTCTCTTGTAAGCAGCATATGGATGGATCTTGCTTTTTTATCCATTCTATTACTCTGTGTCTTTTGATTGGTGCATTCAGTCCATTTACATTTAGGGTGATTATTGAAAGGTATGAATTTATTGCCATTGCAGGTTTTAAGTTGTGGTTACCAAAGGTTTAGGGTTAGCTTCCTTACTATCTTACTGTCTAAGTTAACTCGCTTGTTGAGCTATTATAAACACAGTCTGATGATTCTTTATTTCTCTCCCTTCTTATTCCTCCTCCTCCCTTCTTCATATGTTGGGTGTTTTGTTCTGTGCTCTTTTTAGGAGTGCTCCCATCTAAAGCAGTCCCTGTTGGATGCCCTGTAGAGGTGGTTTGTGGGAGGCAAATTCCCTCAACTTTTGCTTGTCTGGGAATTGTTTAATCCCTCCTTCATATTTAAATGATATTCGTGCTGGATACAGTAGTCTTGGTTCGAGGCCCTTCTGTTTCATTGCATTAAGTATATCGTGCCATTCTCTTCTGGCCTGTAGGGTTTCTGTTGAGAAGTCTGATGATAGCCTGATGGGTTTTCCTTTGTAGGTGACCTTTTTTTTCTCTCTGGCTGCCTGTAATACTTTGTCCTTGTCTTTGATCTTTGCCATTTTAATTATTATGTGTCTTGGTGTTGCCCTCCTTGGATCCCTTGTCATGGGAGTTCTGTGTACCTCTGTGGTCTGAGAGGCCATTTCTTGCCCTAGTTTGGGGAAATTTTCAGCAATTATTTCTTCAAAGACATTTTCTATCCCCTTTTCTCTCTCTACTTCTTCTGGAATACCTATGATTCTTATATTGTTCCTTTTCATTTGGTCACTCAGCTCTCTTAAAATTCTTTCATTCCTGGAGATCCTTTTATCTCTCTCTGCATCAGCTTCTCTGCGTTCCTGTTGTCTGTTTTCTAGTCCATTAATGGTCTCTTGCATCTCGTCCATTCTGTTTTGAAGTCCTTCCGGAGCTTGTTTTATTTCTGAATTCTCCTTCCTTAGTTCTTGCATATTTCTCTGCATGTCCATCAGCATGGTTATGACTTTTGTTTTGAATTCTTTTTCATGAAGACTGGCTAAGTCTATCTCCCCAGATTCCTTCTCAGGGGAAGATGTAGCAGATGCCGAAGCTGTCTGGGTTAGTCTTGTCTGGATCATATTTTTTTGCCTTTTCATGTTGACAGGTGTTATTGACTGTCAGCTGGGAGGGCCAAAATTTTCACTTGCTACTGGCCTTTCTTTACTGGGACAACTGCGACCCCTAGTGGCTTGTGTTGGGTAATTGCGTGTAGAGTGGGTCTTTGTGTCTTGCCTGGCTGGAAGGGAGAAATTTCCCTTTCTGTGGGCGGAATTTGTCTCAGGCTGCTTCTCTGCTTTTGCAGCACCCAGTGGGGTAATGGATGGGGGGGCTGCTTGACTGTTTGCCTCTGTGAGGGGTCTCAGAGCTGTTGCCCAGGGGGTTAGTGCGCCCGGTTTTCCCTGTAATTTCCAGCTGCTGTACTGTGACCTGGCTTGTTTCCGTCAAGCTTTTAAGTCCCTGTCCCTTTAAGACTTTCAAAAAGCCCCCGCTTTTCTTTGTCACAGGGGCATCAGCTTCGGCACCCGCTCAGAGGTCTTACTCCCTGTTCCCCCAGTATCCAGGGCCCCCTGGGCACGTACTGTGTCTGCGCTCTGGCCCGGATGGCTGGGGCTGGTTGTTTGGCAGTCCTGGGCTCCGTCTCCCTCCCGCTCTGCCTATTGTTCTCCCGCTGGGAGCTGGGAGGAGGGTCGCTCGGGTCCCGCCGGGCCGGGGCTTGTATCTCACCCCTTTCACCAGGCGCTGGGTTCTCGCTGGTGTAGCTGCAGTCTGGCCACTGTCCTGCGTCTTCTGGTCTCTCTTTTAGGGCTAGTTGTGTTTGTTGTATTTTCAAAAGTATATATGTTTTTGGGAGGAGATTCCCACTGTCTTACTCACGCCGCCATGTTGGCTCCGCCTCTCCTTATTTATTTTCTGTCTGGTTGATATGTCCTTCAGAGTGAGTGGAGTGTTGAAGTCTCCTAGAATGAATGCATTGCATTCTATTTCCCCTATTAATTCAGTTAGTATTTGTTTCACATATGTAGATGCTCCTGTGTTGGGAGCATAGATATTTATAATGTTTATATCTTATTGTTGGTTTGACCCCTTTATCATTATGTAATGTCCTTCTTTATCTCTTGTTACTTTCTTTGTTTTGAAGTCTACTTTGTCTGATACAAGTACTGCAACTCCTGCTTTTTTCTCTCTAGTAAGTGCATGAAATATCTTTTTCCATCCCTTCACTTTTAGTCTGTGTATGTCTTTGTGTTTAAAGTGAGTCTCTTGTAGTCAGCATAGAGATGGGTCTTGTTTTTTTATCCATTCTGTGACTCTATGTCTTTGATTGGTGCATTCAGTCCATTTACCTTTAGGGTGATTATCGATATGTATGTACTTATTGCCATTGCAGTCTTTAGATTCATGGTTACCAAAGGTTCAAGGTTAACTTCCTTACTATCTAAGAGTTTAAGTTAACTAAATATGTTATTACAAACATAATTTAAGGGTTCTTTCCTTCCTCTCCTCCTTTTTCTTTCTCCTCCATTCTTTATATATTCGGTATCATATTCTATATTCTTTGTCTATCCCTTGATTGACTTTGGGTATAGTTAATTGAATTTTGCATTTACTTAGTAATTAGCTGTTCTACTTTCTTTACTGTGACTTTATTACCACTGGTGACAGCTATTAAACCTTAGGAACACTTTCATCTATAGCAGTCCCTCCCAAATAGACTGTAGAGATGGTTTGTGGGAGGTAAATTCTCTCAGCTTTTTCTTATCTGGAAATTGTTTAATCCCTCCTTCAAATTTAAATGATGATCTTGTCAGATAAAGTAATCTTGCTTGGTTCCAGGCCCTTCTGCTTCATTGCACTAAATACATCATGCCACTCCCTTCTGGCCTGTAAGGTTTCTGCTGAGATGTCTGATGTTAGCCTGATGGGCTTTCCTTCATATGTGATCTTATATCTCTCTCTGGCTTCTTTTAACAGTCTTTCCTTATCCTTGATCTTTTCCATTTTAATTACTATGTGTCTTGGTGTTGTCTTCCCTGGGTCCCTTGTGTTGGGAGATCTGTGGATCTCCATGGCTTGAGAGACTATCTCCTTCCCCAGACTGGGGAAGTTTTCAGCAATTACCTCCTCAAAGACACTTTCTATCCCTTTCTCTCTCTCTTCTTCTGATACCCCTACAATGAGAATATTGTTCCATTCGGATTGGTCACACAGTTCTCTCAATAGTCTTTCATTCTTAGAGATCCTTTTTCTCTCTGTACCTCAGCTTCTTTGATTCCTCTTCTCTAGTTTCTATTTCATTTATCATCTCCTACACCATATCCAATATGCTTTTAATAGCCTCTATTGTGCTCTTCAATGATTGGATCTCATATCAGAATTCATTCCTGAGTTCTTGAATATCTTTGTGTACCTCCAATTAGCATGTTAATGATTTTTATTTTGAACTCCCTTTCAGGAGAGTCATGAGTTCCATGTCATCTTTCTCAGGGGTTATATTAATTTCACTCTGTACCAGGTTCCTTTGGCATTTCGTGTTGTATATGGTGCCCTCTAGTGTCCAGAAGCTGTACTCTCTGGAGCTGCTCAGCCCCTGAAGCAATGTTGGGGGTCACAGGGGAGTGGTACTGGTGCCTGGGAAGGAAAGAGCTGTTCCCTGCCTCCTGGCTGCTGTGCCTGTCTCCACTGCCTGAGCCAGTGGGCCGGGCACACAGGTATAAGCTTTTGTCCCAGAGCAGCTGGATATGGATCCCTGTTTTCCACAAGTGGATGGAATCTCAGTCTCTCCAGGGATTCTGCCTGTCTTAGCTTTCCAACCCCATAATCATGAAAGTATCATGAAAGCACCATGAAATGTAGGTTTGTGCTCCCAGAGCAGATCTCCAGAGCTAGGTATTCAACAGTCCCAAGCCTTCCACTCCCTCCCTGCTCCGTTTCTCTTCCTCCTGCCAGTGAGCTGGGTGGGGGAGGGGCTCGGATCCTGCGGTGCCACAGCTCTGGTACTTACCCCGTTCGCTTAGGTCTGCTCTTTTCTCCACGTGTGTGCAGTCTGACGCCATCCTCTTTCTTGTTGCTCTCTCAGGATTAGTTGTATTAATTGTATTTTCGTATTCTATGCGGTTTTAGGAGGAAACCTCTGTCTTACCTCTCATTCCACCATCTTTAATCCCTACTGCTTTGATTTTAACATTGATGTTTCAAGCACCAAAAGTAAGGGCAAGATTCAAGAACTTCCAGAGAAAATTACAGATTATGTACAAAAAAGGGAGAAATAGAATGTCATTAGGATTCTGAGGAGTAGCATTGGGATTGGAATAGATTTCATATTTTGACAGGAAAATATAGCAAAAGGCATAATGGCTCTTGGTATGTAATGGAGGAAAAAACTGGGAATTGAATCAAGAATGGAATGTCTTATAACCACATTGAGAGAAACTTTGTTGGGTTTCTTCCTTCCCTTCCTACCTCCCTCCTTCCCTTCTTTCCTTCTTTCCTTTTTGTCTTTTGAAATTTAGCTTAGAAAGTTGAACTACTAAAACAGGCAATTATTAACTCCTAGGAAAATAACAATAGCAACAAAAGCAAAATACAGTTGTATAAGAATAAAACCTGTATATTATGGCTTAGCTCTTAACAACCTACCTATTTTATTATATGCACAGTGTCTACTATTGATATAGATACAATTTACAATATAAATATGTTTGGAAAAATGGGAGATATGATTGTGTGTGTGTGAGGTTAAGAAGAAATGGGCAAAACTCATCTCTTGTAAAAAAAATTGACAGATAACTTTCTAAAAGGAAATATATAGGAAGTATGAGAAGTTTTCATTTAAAAATATTCTATTTTGCTCTATTTTCAGTTCCAACACACAAAGATCTTGGAAGTCATCATTCCCATAAAGAAAAAAATTGAAAAAACTGATAATTAATGACCTTTACAGAATCCATGAAAGAGTTGAGGTCTCTCTCAGGGCACACCGTCACCCTAAAATGTGGAGAGACAGGTGAATCCAGATGCTGCTTATTTGGACCAGAGACCCTGGAACCATAAACTTTACAGAAACACATAAGTGATAATTATTACAAATTGCTGAGGCAAAGCATAAAGTAGTGTGACAGTAAGAAGCTCATGGTAGCTACATGGCTCTGGTCTTGTGTGTGTGTGTGTGTGTGTGTGTGTGTGCGTGTGCGTGCGTGCACGTGTAGTGCCAGGGCAATGAAACACTTTCAAGAATTTTACCTCCAGGAACCCCACCAGGTTTCATGGAGAAGAGTCAAGAAAGAAGGTCTGAAGACTCATGTAGTGAGAGGAGAGGAGTAACCACTCTGAAATACACCTCAGAATATTCTACACAGAAAATATATTTTAAAAGTAGAAACAGAAGGAACATTTTCAAAGTCATTCTATGAGGCTACCTCCATGTAAAGAAGCTAAGGGAAAAAACATCATATGAATAAACCAATTAATGTAGAAAAGTATTTGACAAATTCAACACTTCATGATAAAACCACTCAGCAAACTAGAGATTGAGGGTGCATCCTCAACTTAATAAATCATAGCTACAAAAACCTACAGCCAGTATTATATTTGTTGGAGAGAAACTGGATTCTTTGCCTTAAAATTGGGAATCAGTCATTGATATCCATTTTCATCAATGTTATAGAGCATCACACTGAAACTTTTTGCTAGTACAATAAGCAATAAAAGAGATAAAGAATAAGAAATAACAGTATTGGGAAGAAACAAATAAACATTGGGAAGAAAGAAGAAAAAAATCTTTGTTCACAGATGGCCTAAATATCTATATAGAAGATCCCAAAGAAGTCACAAAATTAAAATAATAATAAAACATCCTTAACTAAAATAAGCTAGTATAACAAGGACACAGGATACACAGACAGCTAATATAAAAAAGTGAATTGCTTTCCTATATATCTGCAATGAACAATTAAAAATTGAAATTTAAAATAAAATACCATTTATAATGGTCTCTCTCTTAAAAAAATGAACTATCTAGGTATCAATATAACAAAATATTTAAAAGACTTACATGCAGATTCCTACAAATTCAGTATTGTTAAGATGTCATTTTTTCCTAATTTGATGAACAGATTCAATGCAATTCCAAACAAGTCCCAAGAAGCTATTTTATGGATATCCACACAAATAGTATAAGGTATAAAGACAAAAGACCTAAAATAAACACACAATACTGAAGAAGAACTAAGTTGGAGAAGTCACAAAACCTGATTTCAAGATCAAAATAAAGCTACAGTAATCAAGACAACATGGAATTGGTACAGTAATATAAGCATAGACTAGAAATGAGGTCCAGAGAAAGATCTCACATAATATAATCAACTGATATTTTATAAATAAGCAAGGACAATTCAGTAGAGAAGGGATAGTTTTTTCATCAAATGATGCTGATACATCTGCAAAAAAATGAATGTAGATATGAACCTTACACCTTTCACAAAAGTAACTCAAGGTGATTCATTGATGTAAATATGAAATGAAAATCTATTAAAAAAACTTCTAGAAGAGAAAACACAAAAAATCTTGGTGACCCTTTGGCAATGAGATTTATAGATGACACCCCAAAAGTATAGTCAGTGAAAGAATAAGTTGAAACTTATTAAAATTAAAAATATCTTCTCATACAATGTGAGTCACTATAAGAGAACAGAAAGATAAGCCACAGACAGGTGAAAATATTTGCAAAATACGTGTATGATAAAGGACTTATACAAAACATACAGACAGCTGTTGGAACAACAATAAACAACTTAGTTGTAAAAAGACAAAAGTTCGGAACAGCTATCTCATCAAAGAAGATACACGCATAGCAAATAAGCTTATGAAAAGATGGTCAACATTATGTCATTAGAGAATTTACAAACTAAAACAACAAAGCAATTCTCTTACATGTTATTAGAATGGCTATATACGAAAAGCATTGGCAATACTGATTGATAGACAAGGATGCAGAGCACAAGGAGCTCTCAGTTGTAAATAATGGGTAGTGAACTAGGTTTCTCTTGAGGGAGGAGGCTACAATGATTCATTTTTAATGGATTAAAGTTGGAGCCATCAGTATGAATTCATGTTTAGTTTAATGTAGATATAGATGGTTATATGTACAAATATGTATAGATATAAGTACATACACTGTTTAGTCTACATATATATATTTTTTTCTTGCTCTGTCAGCTGAGACAGTCTAAAAACTGTAACAGCTGAGTCACAAAGACCACACTGAGTGCAAACATCTAGGTTGCTGACACTGTTCTCCAATAAAAAGACCCATATCTCCTTGAAAAAAATGGCTGATTCTAAGACTAGGGCAGGAAGTATATAAGTTGATCCTGGAATATCTGTGGTGCAAGAAAGTAAAGAAATACCCCAAAATAAAACAAAGCAAAAGAGAACAGTAACAAGAAAAGGTCTACTTTGATAAGAATATGACAAAAGTGCACATACGTCAACTGAAAGATGTTCCAGTGGCAACAATTAGAAAATTTGGGTCTCACAATAAATTAAGTACTATTGAATGATACCACAAAGTGTAGGTTATTCTGACATAAATACTTGAACAAATAAATGCATGAGAAAGAAGAGACCGACCTGTGCAGAAAGAATTTACTAGTTTATGTCGCTATCTCTCTCTCAGGAGAGAGAGAGAGAGAGAGAGAGAGAAAGAGTTGGACCATACTGCCATACCTTGAGTGTGTACTGTGTATAATGACACCCTTTTAAAGAGTACAGTATGGAATGGGGGGTTAACATCAATAGACACGAGTCATGCTGATAGCATGTATCCTTGATACAATGTGATGGACATGGCAGTTTATTGCTGTAGTCACCCTCCCAGAAACCCATAACTCAGTCTAATAATGAGAAAATTATTATAAAAGTTCCAGTTGAGGTATATTCTACAAAATGTCTAACCAGTACTATGCAAAACAGTCAAGGTCATCAGAAACAAGAAAAGTCTATGTTATTGGGACAGCCCAAAGAAGCCTATGACAACATGTGAGTAAACGTCATATATTTATTTTGGATGGAATCCTAGAACAGAGAATATTAGACAGTCATGATGTATGAATATTGGTTCACTAATTGTAATAAATATAACAGACTTATGTAAGATGTTATCAATAAAGGCAACTGGATAAGAAATATATGGGAACTTTCAGTGTTGTCCTCTCAATTTTTCTGTGTGTTCTAAAATAATTTATTTAAAAAATATAATTTTAAGGAAAATCTAGGAAAGTACAGAAGACGAGCTCAGCGGGCTTGCTTCTTAGGAGCAGGATTCAGGTGTTGGGAATGGCAGGATAAAAAAATGATAGCTTTCCTTTTTAAACTGAAATATTTTTGAATAAAATAAATTGTTCACATGAATCTCTCTGCAAAAAAAAAAAAATGAAAGGAGGGGAAAAAAAAGGTAGGAAGGAAAGAAGGAAGGGAGGGAGGGAGAATGGGGGGGAGGGAGGGTAATGAGACTTAGGTTAACCTGCCCCAAATAACTCAGGTAATAATAGGGGAAACCAGGACTTAAATTCACTTTTTGCTTTATGCAGAGGTCCACAAGATTAACTACCTTTCTATTTTCTTTTGTAAAAAGAGCATGAAATGGCTAAAAGGACAGCAAGGTACCTCTTGCTTAACTGTAATTAAAAGGTAAGAAATTGCATTTCTTGTCCCTTCAGCAAATTCACTGAAAATGTCCTCTGTGCCAGATGATACTGAATGTAAATAACTTATATTTTTAAAAAGAAACTTGGAACTTACCTTAAGTATTGCAAACAGTTAAACTCTATACCTTCTTTGCCTTTTAATGCTTCACTTAATCTTCATATTCTCTCTTGTCATATCTTCTCTGTGTCATCATTGGATTTTGATTAGTGAGGCCAGAAACTGGGGTGTAACTTGACTGTAAGTTGATGGGAAGAGATTTAGTAACTGCCTGCAAAGTGAAATCTTGTTTGGGAAGCTTAGGAAGAAAATAACCTCTGTTGGAATGGAGTGAGAAAGTTCTTACTGCCATGTGTAAAAACTGCTTTGACATAACTTTATTCACTTCTTTATCACTGGAGAATGATATATGAATTTTTTTTTTAGGCCAGGGCATAGTATTACTCTTCTTAAATGTTTTGTGTTATTCATGTAGCCAATAGAGAGAGAGAATGGTCTGTGTTACCATCTTCCTAGTTTGTAGCCTAAAGAATTGAAGCTAATTTTCAGTGTAATTATTTCAAGACTGAGTTAGAGAATATTCTCTTTTTCTTAATTCATTTATCCTGTTGTGTTTTCCAGTGAGAAGACAAAGAACACTGTTAATGAGTTGTGAGCATCTACTGGAAACAGTTCTGAAGATTTGGACCTAACTCCTGGAATGAGTTTTACCATAGTTGTTTTGCGGCTCAGTCTGCTTTTCGTGGGGGCTACAAAGATTCCTTTGCCATTGTCAAGGTTGGGGGGAAATGTCTCTGCTATGAAGATTCATAAAGATGACTGAGGAAAAAATCATTTGTTTATGTGGATTAATATTAAAAATAATGGTTAGAAAATTAAATTCATCTCTATAAAAACTTATGATGTAGGAAAACTACAAAAAGATTTTTCCTTTCAGAATAATTAATAATTCCCTTTGTTTATTGTTTTAACTGATGCAAAATGACTAAAAATCACTTCTTCCCTTCCAATCTGTGGGGAAAATGGAAGTTCCTATGGCCAGGATCCTCACCTGAGCCTAAACTACTTGGTGTGTAACTGGCCTACTGCTAGACTAATGCTCCCACACCTGTTGTCAATAAGCTATTATTGACTGAATTACTGTATAGAGAGCTCTGCCCGGTGCTCTGGGTGGAGGCAGAGATGGAGGAGGATTACAGACCTGCAGACTGCTGGATGCAGATGTGATTCTAGTCCTTGACTAATCACTGGGAGAATAAAACTGGGTATAAACCCTTAAACTCCAAGAAAATTTCATTGTTATTTCTTGATCTCACTGAATTCATAGTGAACTTGTCCATGGCCTAAACCCTCACTCAGGCAAGACCCAATCCCATTTGAAAAGTTAAAACAATATCCATATTGCAGCATATACACAAAGTTACAATTAGGTATGTATGGATTGTTTCTAGTATTTTAATTGACACATTAAATATATATCATTATTTTATCCCTTTTAAATAAATTTTCATAGGAACTGAGGGAGTCTGTATATTATGTCATAGTAGTCAACATTACATTTTGTTGAATTGTATTGTATTATTTTATATTATTCTTTAAAGTTACAATGAAAGCACTAGACTGAGGCAAATCATTGATAATTTCCCTGAACATCAGCCAAATCAACTTAGATAAATGGTATGAACTTTCAGACTTTCATCGTTCTCAAATTTGAAAAGGGAATAAAAACATTCTCCTTGCATTTTCTAAGGTCATTATCAGTGACAAAAAAAATGTGAAAATTTTCTTTTTTCTAATTCTAAGATACCAATTAGTTTTAAAAGAAAGATTATAATTAAATATTTGAAATATAGGTCATCACTGAATTATAAAAAACTAAATCTTTACAAGCAAAGATTTAAAAGTATTCATTTAAAGATATGTAAAGTTTTACATGCCAATAAATTCATATTTTACATATTAAGACAAATTCAAGAGGCCTGAAGAATTAGACAAATACAATTTTCTTGATTTAAAAGAGAAATTTTGGCTCAGTGTACCAAGCCCTGTAAGTAGAACAAACTAATAAATTTATTATTTAGAAAAGATCTAAGTTGACTATCATTTAGTAAATAAATAAGAATGACACCTCATTAACTTACGTATCAATTATAAATAGTATTTAATATTCTTGAAAATACTTAACAACTTGCATATCATTATACTTTGAATAATAACATTTATATTTTTATTCATATGAAAATTTTTATTTTTTACTTAGAGTATTTGAAAACTTAAATAATTTAAACCTTCTTAAATGACATAAATGACAATTAATACGTTATACGTATCTCAGTGTGGAGAGGATTCATTACATAGAATCTGAATACATTATTTATGTATAAATGCATTGCTAAAAGAGCAATCTAATTATAATTCTGAAACAAAATTCTCAGATATTCTTCCTTTGTGGCTAAGTTAAATGTGATTCCTTTCAGATTACACAATTCCAAATTTACAAAAAATTAAATGACAGCTTGTTAGAAATTTACCCTTACTTACAAAACCACTTATAAATAGAGCAAGATAGTTTTAAAAATATTTGAATGATCACAGTGTTTAGCAAAACAAATTGTTTTGACTGACACACAAAAAAATTTGGAAGCAACAATGTATAAGATGCAATATTGATCCACTAATTATGAGTTATTACTTACTAAAATTAATTCCCTAAAGATGGAAGACTGTAAGGTAACATGCAGTTTTAAAGTGGTTAGAAGTTAAACCATCCATCCCTTAGTCAAATTCAAGAAAAGTTAGCAATGTATCTTCTCTGTGTTATTATAAAATTGTCACAATCTTAAATATTTATCTTACCTCTCTTTTATACTTCTATAGTGTAATTAATGTAACAAAAGGTAATATTTGTAATGCTGTAATAGCATATAATCCTACACATACCCTAGTCCAATCCCTAGCATTGCAGATATGATATCTTTAATAAGTAGTATGGTATCTTTACTATGAGGTATTATGTCTAGTATCTAAATGTCTAACAACATCGAACAAAGCAACCTCATAATCTTTGTAAATATGATGAAACTTTTTTTCATCCTTGCTCTATAACCTAATGCGATATTTTTTACTTAAATTCTGCCACTGGAGTCTTTATTAAACCAGTACTCACCGGAGAGCAGCTTGTGGTTTTCAAGTAATGCAATGAGTTAGAAAAGCACCTTGTCTATCCAGATGGAATGCTGAATATACACCACATCTTAATGTTGTTGGCTATCCCATGTCGTGTCCTTAGTTTGGGGGATTTAGAAACTTTATTGTATATCCAGATGCTATAAAGCCTAGAGTGGCTGACTCTTTCTTCTAAAATGCACAAAAGACTAATAACCTGTGTATTCATTTCAATGCAAACTATACCTAATAACCAAATCAGATGTTTATTTGAGCCTGGAGAGGTCATTATTACTTTCTTTTTTTAATTTTCAGTGCAAGCCAGTGAGAGCCAGATGATAGATGGTTGCTTGGAGTTGACGAAATAAAAGAAAAAGGTATTATGTCTAGTATATAAATGTCTAACAACATCAAACATATACAATCTGATCTTCAATATAGAGGTCTAGTTGTAAGTAAGAATGGGTCAGTTGACCTATCAGGCATTCTTTGGCCATAACAACACTGAAAATGCTGGTCTTTGATTTTTTTCTTCTCTTCTACTCTTGCATTAATTCCTGGTTCACCAACTAGTCTTTTAATTAATCATTTTGTTAATTGAAATAAGAAAGTTGTTATTAGTTAACATTTAAGGACTAATAATATGCTACAAAACATCCTAAGCACTATGTGAATTACCTCCTTTAGTCCTCAATTCTTTTAAAATATAAAATATTACAAATTGGGAAACAAAATTGTAGATCAGTAAGTTAATGTAACTGAATTGACATGATTGGTTAGCAACAGTTTTAAAATTCAACCCCAGGTTTATTTGAATTTAAGCTATAAAATTTGGCTTTTCAGTTCTCCGTATGATAGAGCCATCTTGCTCTCATTTATACCACATTTTTGGTGATAGGGCCATTTCTCAATTTTTTACAACCAACATTCTTATTACATATGTAAAAACTCTGTTTCAAAAGTATCAAATAACTTGTACAAGATGCTCAGCCAGTAAAGGCTACCAAGGGACTTCAACCTGAATCATCTATGTTGAAAATACACACCTGTTGCAAAGATAGTAACCCCCTGTTAACCACTAGCGTTCCATATGTGTACAACATTCACAGACTGAGCAAAAGATATCTTTGGAGTTGTTTCCTTGGGAAGCAGCACTGCTTAAGCTCTCTGTGTAAAACACAGAGTTCTCATGGTTATTAAGAACATCATGGGAGTCAGTTCAAGATACGCATTTTCCTTTAGTTCATTTATAGCCCAAGTAAGCCTTTCAAAACCCTCACTTAACATTCAGGATGTTCTTTTCATTGGAATCATTTATTCCTTTCAGTTATCACAGGTACAGGTGGAGATACTCATTTGGGGAAAAGTAACCTTTTATCTCCCACCACAGTTCTTCAAAGCCACTTGCTATTGTTTGCAGTTTAAATTACTCAGGAGTGAAAAATTGTAGCAACTGTGTAAGAAAAGGTTATCTGGGAGATCAAAGCCTCTTTTTTTTTCAGTTATAGAAAAAATGTTAGATATTGTCAAGTACAACTAAATTTACCTTGAAAAACATTTCAGTCATGGAGTGGACTACAATGTATTATATAAAGTCATCTCTGTGTTTTTCTTTTTTTCAACAAAGATGAATGAAAATTGTATGCATATATGCACATACAAGGTAGGTGAGTCTGTCCTATTATATTTACATAACCCCCTTTTTATATGTGAATAATGGAAAGATAAACCACATCACTTCCTGTTCCCATGTTGTGAGTAAAAGTGGTTCCAGAATATCACATATCATTCTACAGGATATTGGCTACCCGGACTCTCTTCTCCCTTCATAATTTTTTTTTACTACCAGTTAAGGCATTCTGTAAGTATTGCAAATATGTTTTTGCTTTTGAGTCCTCTCCAACTATGGGTGTGTGAAAAGTTTAAAACACATGATTTATAATCAAATGTTCTTAAAAATACTTTTCTCCTTAAAAATTCTTTTTATTTTCTTTTTACAAACCAGACATTATATAATCTTCACACCAATTAAAAATATGTATGTTATTTTCATTTTGCAGATGGGGATACAATGCCTGTTAGAGCATACTGCTCAATAAATCATTACTAATGGGTAAAGAAAGTTTCAAAAGCTAAACATTTTTTCTAAATTCACCTAGGTGAATGTCATTTGCATATTCTAGCTTGGGAACTGGACCACCTCACTGCTTGGTTCTATCTTTGGAGTACTGGGAAAGCATATATTGAGTCCAAGGTATTTTTGCCTTGTGGAAGTTCACTTGTGAGTCAGCTCTTTTGCATAAGGGTTCAGGCATCTTTTCTCTCACTTACGCATTTTTTACTTACCAAGATAGCTGATCTATTACATGTACTTGTAGTTTTTTTTAAATATATTGTACTAAGTATCTGGGTATATGTATATATATTTTCAATAAAGCAAAATAGTGGAATCTCTGAATCACCTCAGTCTGTTCTATTCTTTTAGAAAAAAGTTCCCAAATGATGGAGCCTCAATTTTAATATGGTATTTCATCAGTCCTCATCTGCTCTGTTAGTCTCTCCTCACCCTTATGACTTCAAAGACATTTATAAAAGTTTCAACATCTCTTCAATAATGATACCTGAGATCTCTTTCTTCCTAAGAGAAAGTATGCAGATAGCAATGGACACTACAGAGAGTTTTCCTGGATCAATTCTTCTTCCTTCCTTACTTGATAAACCGTGGCCTGCTCCATACACCAGATCCATCTGTGAAAGCCGATCTCATCTCCGCTTCAACAGCAGGCTGACTTTGGGGTGGCACTGGAACTATGCTGGCCCCATCACACTGAGGGGAAGGACTTATATTTATTTCCTGACAAACACAGATGTGTGATTATTTATTGCTGTATTGCAAATACCCCCAAAATTTGCTGGTTGAAATAATAATCATTTATTTTGTTCATGAACCTGCAATTTGGGCAGAGCTAGGTGAGGATGGCTTATCTCTGTGCTGGGCAGCTGAAGAAGGGATGGAGGAAAACTATTTAATTTCTGTTTATTGGATACAATATGGGTCATACTAAATTAATTAATTGTTAATAACAAATGAACAACCGAATTATTGGTAATTAATAATACATCAATTCCCTTAAGCCAGATGAAGATTCCTTCACAGGTGGATCATCATTACTGGTTTGTTTGTTTTACAATTTCTGTGGCAGATTTTAGCTACATCCTAACTAATTTACTAATGGGATTCAAACATTAATTGATATTTTACAAAGTCTTTAGAATTATATTAAAAAATTATGCTAGAGAGGTTTTCTCAGAAACAATTGACTTATCTGTCATTCTATCAATCAAAAATTCTCAATATCAAGAACTTCCAAATCTGCCAGCAAAAATAATTTGGGACTAGATCTTCAGTTAAAGTTACCAAATTCCACAAAATCAAAATCTATATCTCTGTATTTAGTTTATTCACTTCCAGCTGTCCTATTGTAAAATGGAAATAAAGGAGCAACCTGCAACTTGTTACATTTCTTTTTCTTTATTCTTTCGTTTTTCTTTAAATTTTCAGTGTAAAAAACTAGACTGATGCTATTTACATGCAATAAGATTGAGGTGCTAAACTTTTTCTGTATGAGTATCGTGTGAGGAATTTATATTAAAAAGTCAAACTCCCCCCCTTAAAGATTATACATTGGTAAGTGAGGATGCAATCTGAATATCAGTGAGTGTCTCAAGTCTTCCTGTCCAAGGACAGTCTTTGAGAAAAGATACAATTAGGGGAATCAGAATGAGAATGGAAGGAAGGGAAAAAGGCAAGAAAGGAACTAGCCATAAATTTAAATGCAACTGAATAGATCAGTTAGTCCATAACTTGCCATAAATGTAAGTTTTAATTACTGATAATGACACTGAGATGCTGTAATGTTTCAAATTGTGACCTAAATCATTAGATAACAATTTGGTCAATATAATGGTATTGCTCCTACATTCAGCTGACTATATAATTGAAACTTAAAAAGAAAGAAATGAGTGATTTTAATCAAAATTATTTGATACCAGAACACTTGATTTCTTAGAGTGAATTAAGACATGATTTTTAAAATGCGTATTTGAAAAAGCATTATCTATGCAACATATAAAGGAAGAATATGACTTAATAATAATTATCCTGAAAATTTCTTAAGTCATATTCACAAATGGCAAGATTTCTTTCCTTTTTTTAGGGCTGAATAATATTTCATTGTATAAATGTATCACATTGTGTTTACCCATTCAACTCTTGGCTATTGCAAAAAAAAAAAAATATTGGTTATTATTCAATAAACATAGAGGTGCATATATGTCTTTTTATATGAGTGATGTTTTTTCAAGTAGCTTCCCAAAGTAGAATTGCTTGGTATGGTCTTTCTATTTTTAGCTTTTTCAAAAGCTTCTGTGTCACTTTCCACAGTGGCTGCACCAATATTCCGTCTCACGAGCAGTGTACAAATGTTTCCTTTTCTCCACAACCGCACCAGCCCTTACTTCTTGTCTTGTTGATAATAGCCATTCTGACTGGTGTGGATGACATCCCATTATGACTTTGATTTGCATTTCCCTGATGATTGGTTGATGTTGAGAATCTTTCATGTGTCTGTTCGCCATCTGTATGTCTTCTTTGGAGAAATGTCTATAGGTGGACATATAAGTTATTATGCTAAGTGAAATAATCAGTTAGAGAAAGAGGAATGCCATATAAAACAAAATAAAACAAAACAAAAATATACAAATAGACTCCTAAACACAAAGGATGGACAGCTAGTTACCATGAGGGTTAGTAGGTGAAATAGGTGAAAGGGATTAAGAGGTACAAACTTTAAATTATAAAATAATTAATTCACAGGGATAGAAGTATAGCATAGGGAATATAGCTCATAATATTGTAATATCTTTATATGGTGACAGATGGTAACTACACTTATTGTGATGAGCATTTAATAATGTATATAATTGATAAATCACTAAATTGTTCATCTGAAACCAATATAATATTGTATATAAACTGTATTCCATAAACATTTAAAAATGTTCTTAAATAACCCATAAAATAAAGTATGTATACTTATAACATTTAATATATAATAAAGTATCCTTATGCAAAGTATAATTTTATAACCATGATTAAGTTCCTCTGCAGTCCACAGTCCATGCTGCCATCATTCTCTCTCCCTCCTTTTATTCTTCTCCATCCCCTATTTTTGTTAAGTAGGCACAGTCAAAATTGTGTTGATTAAACACAGGTTGTTGCTTGGGTCCTTAGTCTAGTATTTTACTCCCTCAGAGACTAAATGGCTTCATTTAAAAAATAAGGACTTTTATGAGATGATTGTTAATGTTTTAAATGTCTTTCTTTTCTCTCTTCCCATCCCTCCTCTGTGTGTACATATACACAAGGATGGACACACACACAAATGCAAACACATATGCATCCAACTACTATGCTTTAACTTTGGCTTCATATACCCTGAATTATGATATGTTTCCTGTTATTTCAATAGATTCTCATATAAAGATAATTCAATATTATGGATATACATAATTGACCCAGTTAGTGTCATTTTCCCCTTTATCATATGCAGATATTTATATATTGCTTAAACAACAAAGTAATATTCTGATTTTTGTATTTCATATACCTCTGAGAATGATTTAAGTTTAAATTTAGGCTTAGTATTGTTGAATCCAATAACTGACAAGATGAGATAATCTTTCTTCACCCCTCCATTCAAAGAAGTTAATGCTTCTTTGAGAAATATAATAGCTCTGGTACCAACACAGGTGAATCTACTATATTTGCAAATAAATATGCAAATAGTCAGATTTAATAAGCTATTCTATCTCCCTTGCTAAAAATTGATAACAAATGAATAATACAGTACTGACAGGGGGAAATATAGCAAAAAAATATGTAATAAATGTAAATCTGTTATGTTAGTCACAATGCTGAACAGGTGTGGAGAAAATAAAGTAATGTAAACTTCTTTCAATTTTGTTCTGTAGACTCTGGTGTATAGCATTTTTACTGACCCAGGCAAGACTCTCAGTCCATTATATTTCTGTAAATGGTTCTTACCTTTTGGTGTTCAATGTTGCCAATTGATCCAAATTTTACTTAATGCAATCAAAATTTGACATGACTAGCTTACAAAAGTATATAACTTTGAATACGGTAAATTTTGGACAAATAGATGACATTTCACAAACCACAAGTTGGTGAGCATTTTAATGGGTGGTCTTATAATCAGAAGATAATCAGTACTCTGAGCACATGAAGAGTGTCTCTGAATAAATATTGAACATTGGAGTCATTAAACTTTAAAGAGGGGAACTCTGGGGAAAAATAAAGAAGTTGGAGATGAACAGTTTAGGAAATTTTCCTCTTCTTTTTATTCTTCCTTAATTTATCCTGTTTCATCTCCATCATCAAAATGCTAAGGTTTGCTTCAGTGGGGTGAGGATCTGATGAAAGCACTTGGCATTGAGGAATTAATCCACTGTAGAGTTGACTCCCTCTCAGAATGCGTTTACTTGTTAGAAAAGGTAGTATCTTTAATCCAGTGCCCTTGAAGCACGATGTCGCATGCATCACTCCACTGTCACTGGGGCAACCCCTCCCCTATACACACATACATACACACACACACACACAGAAACACACACTAATTGTTACCCACAATACCAGTTCTATCACCAGGTCACCAATGTTAACTGGTACTGGTTCTGGTTAGGAACCTCAAAAGCTATCTGTTCTTCCTCAAGGTTCAGTTAAACACAAAAATTCAATATTAAATCATTATTTCGGTGACTGTCTAAGATGTTGTATTAACTTGTTAACTAGGGCTAACTCAGTCTAAAATTAGGGTTAACTCAACCTAAAATAGAGCTGGACCTAAAATAGAAATCCTTAAAGAGCTATTCCAATGAGGAAAAGATAAAATAACAGTTTCCAAGAGAGCTAGGTAAATCAAATATCTCAATTTAGGAGAATTGCTTGATGTTGTGTGTGTGGGAACCACCCCACTCCACATTAAAATTGGGTCTGGAACCCTAAAAGACCCTTGAACTGCTTAACTCCTCCTGATTTTCCTTTCAAGGCTGGTATAGTCATTATCAGAGTATCTGAAAGTACTTGGCAGCATAGTGTAGGCTTATGCACTGAAGACTGATTTGCTGAGATATGGTTCATTTTTGTTTTCGTGGGTGGAGATAGGGAGAGGAAAGCAACTAAAGAGAAGAGGCTTAATCTGCATATATACATTTGAAGAATTGAAATTGAACTCAGATAACACAAGATGAATACCAAAATCTGCCAAAATATACAAACATAATTATTTAATTCAAACATTTTTTTAGGAGGTAATTGTTCTATATACATTTCTCAGATTTTTATGTGTAATTGTTTTTATATGACTTTTTATTTATGATTTAAAAGACCAAAATAAAACAGAAATTTTGCCATTAAAACATTTTTCTTAATACAGTTGAGTATTTGGGAAATCACCATGAAAGAGTGTATTTTAATAATTAAGGGAGTATAGATCACTGCCTTTTCTCATCCAATGCACTTTTCTCTCCAAACATTTCCCCCTACTACTTATTTTGCCTTGTCTCTCTCATATCTGCTCCTTGGGTAGGTGTCTACTTGTGAACCCAGCAATTATGGATGTATATTTCTCCTTAAGAGCATTGCCTATAAATAAGAACCTTGTAGTAACTTCTTTACTTCTATTTAAAAGCACTTTAATTCATAGATAAGGTTCATATTACTTGATGCTTAGTCACTAAAAGATCTTATGGAGACTATTACATTTTCATTATTCAAAAAGGATAGCAGGAGCCTGGGTTATATACTAAAAAAAAAGGCAGATTCTTGGTCTCAAAAAGTATTTATCCAATGAAAAAAATATATGCTGGCTCATTAAGTTTTAGGAAAAGAAGACCCACACAAAAAAACTTAATTCTTCATCTTGAACAAAAAAGCATAATGTTTGAAGTGCAGTAGAATTATAGATACTGTTTTATATTAGGAGATAGAATTTTAACTAATCTGGCAATTTTTAAACAATATAATAAGAGTGAAAGGGAAGGTTAAAATAATTTTTAATGAAGGTATTTGTGTATGGGATGTATTAATATATCCCTGCTTAGGCTGAATATATTTTAGAGTTTTGGTCAAAAGCAAGTTGAAAAACCACAAGTTCCACAGAAGTTTCTCCTAGCCTTCATAAGATGAGTAAGACTTCATATTATCATTATTATTAATATTTTTACAGTTGGAAACCACATTTATTTGAAATTAAAAAAGTATCCTTTCTTAAAGCATGTGTTGCCTACAGATTTTCAAGTAAGGTGAAAACAACAGTTACAAGCCCATTAGTACTTTTCCCTAAAATAACTCATTTTAAAAAGTCATTAGCTTAATAGAAAGGAATTGATAGAGGACCTTAAGGGATTCTACTCTAAATCTCAATTTGCCTCATTAAAAATTGATTGCAGAACCAGAGCCTCATGTATGTGTGTGAGTGGGAGAGAGAAAGGCAAGTAACAATGGAAAAATCTTGCCCACTTTTATTTAAATATTTCTGAAAATAAAAATATTCTTAAATTATGTTAACAAAGACTTCTTACTTGAGATATTTACATGTTTCTAATAGAAAATATAGTGTTACTTTTGGATGTCATTATTTTGAACTTATAAAAAGCTAAGTCTCATTTTGTTACATAGCCAGGCGGGAAATTCCCCTTTCGGATAGTTCCGTTATAAATTAAGCCTTAAAATTGTCTTCATTTTTCCTAAGACCTTTTTACAATTTTTAGCACTGAGTTTTATAAATTGTATACATTATCCAGCAAAGCATACATCATGGAAAGACAATAAATATATTGCTGCTTTATACTGTTAGTTTTTCATTCCAAGAAAAGAAAGGAGTTGGCTGAAAATGGAAACCTAAGAATGTTGGAAGAGGAAGATAATAACAAATTTAGCGCTCTTACAAGTATTTCTTTTTCCCATTATTTTACACTGTTTAAAAATCTTTGTGCTCAGTAACCTGAGCTACAAATGAGGTACTAACTAGAGGAGAGTGAAGTAGTTGGTATATTTTTTTTTCCCTCAATGGGAGACTTGGCGAGACATTAACTACTGTTGCTTTCAAAGACTTCACATGTACGAGGACAATGACTCTAAGGCCAACGTCATCCTTGAAGTCAGACACAGGAAACAGCCACAATAACATAACAATACCTATAATTGTCTAAGAGAAACAGAGGTAGAATGTGAAAATAACTTTGCTTTCTCTTGTAACTAGTGAGGCAGTTGATTCTTTTACGAAAATAGGGAATCTGCCCAATATCTTAGAATATATATCTTGGGTGTTGCCGTTATTTCCTTCATCTGGCTATTCTGAAATCATCTCTTATCCAGGGACTTTTAGATTCACGAGGTGCCAGGGCAGATATTACTTTCTTTTATGGGTTCAAAAGCAATTGTCAGGTTAGTGCACACACATCAGTTGAAAATCTGTCATATATTCAAAGGCACTTGTAGAATCTCAGAGCTATAATAAAAGCTGATATAAATGATGCTTCAATAATATTGGATGTCAGGCCTGTGAGGAACTTAGGATGTAGGGAATACAGATGATAAAAAGGTAGATGTTAGATAGATAGGTAGGTAGGTAGACAGACAGATAGATAGATAGATAGAAAAATAGATAGATAGATAGATGATAGATAGATAGATAGATAGATAGATAGATAGATAGATAGATAAAGATATTCTGACAGCACCATCCTAATAATGGCTAAGAACATAGTCCATGATTTATGAAACTGTCTTTACTGCTTTATATTGTTTGAAAATCCCTTATAATTTAATGATCATTTTCAGGAAAACTACCAAAATAATCTAACAGTGGGTGAATTCAAATGGCAATCTAGAATTATTTCCATTAGTTTCTTAAAATCAGTTTTTAAAAATAATTATCAATCACCCAAATATATATAGAGGGAAAAAGGAGTATAAGTGACTTATCCATATCTAGCTATGGAGCAGAGAAGTGGAAATGCAAGAACTTTTGATTTTATGGCAAGAGGTCTATTCCTTTTAACTATTTGAATGCATCTGGCAAAAATGATGCAGTAGTAGGTGTCAATAAAAGTCCCATAAATAGAAGTAGAATGAGGCACCTTTAAAAATCATAAAGTTTTACAAATATATTATTATATGAGGCAGACTTTATAATAATGCATTGTCATATATTATTTATTAGATTTTATTAGTAATATATTATTATGAGGTAGAATTTCAAACTGTACTGTCTTTAAAGTTTGGAGTCAATGATACTATTTTTTTTTCCTACCTTAATCTGAATGGCAATTCTCAAGATTCCATTTTCAGTTTCTCCTTTAGTATCCTTCCAGAAATACATTTGAAAATACTTTTAAAAGATTAAAAAACCCAAAGCAACAAAACTCAGAATGAGCATGTTTATAATGTAGAAGTGTTCTGAATTTTAAGGAAAAAGGAAAACTATTCTATCTTTTAAGTTATGTGAGTATACTCAGTTAAGAATATAATTCAATCGGTTAGGATGTCATATAATTGCAGTCTTTTTGTCACATGAAGACCCACACATTAATGAAAAGAAAAATAATTGGCTCTGTGTTAATAAGATCGTGGAGTGGTACCGTCAAACACGTGCTCAAGACGTGCCGTAAGAGACAAAATGATAAGAAGGAACTTAGTGCCTGACCCCAGCATTATAGTTGCCAGGGCCTGTGGCTATCATGTGAGGGCCTTGGATCTTCTAAATCTGTATTCTAGAAGCTGGCATCACTGGTACTCCAAGAAAACAAGAGCTCTGTGACTGATAATCCTCCCAACACATTATTTTCTTCTGTAACCCAAAAGGACAACAGATGTGTTTCAGTCCTACCTCATTCATGACTGCAGCAAGGACGTTTCCGAGGAATGCAAGAGCAGTTTTGTAGCTGTTTTGATGAGGTGTCTGTGTTGAGGGAATTGGTTGAAAAGGCCATGGAAAACTCCATTTGGAATTTTTGCTGAAATGATTACCATCAATCAGATCAGTAAAGGAAATTACTTAAAATCCAAATTGTTTTGTAATAGGTCGAAAAATCCATTCAGTTAATAAGAGTACACGAAGTCCCCATTTGATGTTTAACACTGACATAGGGACCAAAACATTTTCTGCCATTTTCACTTCTCCTTGAGCCTTATTTTGCTAGCTCCTAAGAAGAATGGAATACTAAACAGTCAAATGAAAGATAAATTTTGATTAAGGTTTAAGGAAGTTAAGAATTATGGGTCTGTGTACAATCCTATCAAACAATTATTTGGTATTTCCAATTGTTATCCAAGGCAATGGTTTTAGGATCTGTGTGGGTCATGGTTCAAGAAGTTCAGAACAGCAGTTTGAAGAAACAGGGAACAGGCAGAATAGTAAATAGGTCAGAAAGAACAATGAATATAAAATAATTTATTCCAAATTTTGTTTATAGATAAATCTAATTTCATTAGTTGAGTCTTACATTTAATAGATGATAATTCATTGTTGAGAGAAAAATACCCTTTTACACGTGCAAATCATTTATCTCTTCATTGTTATAATGATGGAAATAATTTAATGTGATTTTTTAGACAACTCAGTCCAAAAAGGAGAGGAAAAAACTTGAAAGTTTCATTGTTTCTGTTTGGGTGATATATGTATGTCATATGCCAAAGACATCTGATCTTACTTCAATATTTGCAGAAAGATATCCCATTTATTCAAATCTCTGGGGCAGTCATTTTACTGCAAGTGTTCTTTGCTTAACAAAATAGATTCATTCAGCAAATATTTATGGAGCATCTTCTGAGCTCCAGGCTATACAGATACAGGAGATTCAGAAATGCAGGATAAACTGCATTTATTTAAGGAAGTCATAATCCTGTGTGAGATGTGAATGTTAAAAATACTGTAATACAAATGCCACCCTGTAGTACAATTTAGTACAAAGTTTTATATGAATATTGAAGACAAGTAATTAACTCTGACAGAAGAGGTTTGGGAAAATTATAAAAGACATTATATTTCCAGTGGGTATAAAGGGACAAATAGGTAAGTTAAAGAAGTAGCTGAAATTCCATGAAGAATTTATCTTGAAGCAGGTTCAAATGAAGTCAGTTCATTGGCTATTTGCACGTGACTCCTTTTATAAAGCACCAATACCAACACAAAATTTTATCTTAGTGATACATAAGTAAAAGTTAAGAAATTTCACATTTCCAAATATGCCAGGTGAGCATGGAGGTGTGGAGGTGTGGGTGCTTACATCACTTAGTTGAACGAACTGAGTTGTAAGCATCCAGAAATGCGTCTTGATAGAAGCACGTGTTGATATAACAACTCCATGATATCTGCTCTCTAGAGAACGATCTTTCAAATAGAAAATTTCAAGGGGATTTTTAAAGTTTGCCTGACATTTGTCTGGTAAGATGATACTTGGGAAGGTCTAAATGTCTCTGACCTTTGTTTCACCAGAAACTGCCTTAGATACACAACATAAGGAGAAGGACATGGAGGAAGGAAGAGGAGAAACCGATTACCATTTACTTTCAGGAAATAAAACTAATATCATTGTACCTTACATCCTAACTTATCTTTGCTAAGGCCATGAGTTATAAGTAGACTTCAGAGGTCACCCTCTTTACACATGATTTGATTCCCACACGGGTTTGTATCTCTCTTAATCTCACCTACTGTGCTACTACCCTCACCTCCTTATAGGGATTCAGTCCGTAACTCTATTGAATTTTCATGTGGCTTCAGTGAAAATGTGCCTGCCCCTTTGCATGACCTGTATTTCATAGTCCATCTCTATAAATATCCTCTTGCAAATATTTTCAACTCCCTTTCTTCTTTGTCACTCTCCATTATACTAGCCTGACATAACCATTACACCTAGCAAGAAAATATGGTTGTAAAAAATACAAAGTTCTTTAGGATAAAACTTTACTAGGGCTTCAGCATTGCCTGAAAACACTTCTCAACCATCCTTTAAAAGAGCTATATCTCTCCTAATGTCAAACTATTAACATTATATCTCCCTATTTACTCTAAGAAAATTGAAGAGGTCACATTAGAACTACTTCATCATACTAGTACTAAATCTCTCAGTTTGCATTAACCTCTAGATCTATAAAAATGGATCCTTGCCTGGTTTAATCTAAGTCCAGTACCTCTATTTGTACCTTAGATCTCATTGTCTCTTATCATTCAATGTAATGTATCATCAGACATCTCATTTCCTCCATCATTAAGCTCTCCCTTTTGTTAGATTATACCTCGGCACATGTATGTCCTTGATATATTCAGTTTCAAGAAAATGCTCTTCCTTTACTCCATGTCATAACATGTCACCAACTTAGGTTTTCTTTTTTTATTTAAGCTTCATTCTTATGTTTTTCCAGGAGTTGGAAAAAATTCTTGTGATTATAATATGTCTTTCATGTATAAAGTTTATTTTCATGTAATTATACTCGGTGGACAGTAGCAACAAAAAAGGTCAAGATAAATATTACAAAGAATAATGGCTGAGAAATTTCAAAATTTCTGCCAAAATTATAATCCAAGGACCCAGTGATAAAAGGAAAGTGTTAAAAGCAACAGAAATTAAAACATACATACTACATGCAGTCTCAAGAACAATAATGTGTGTGATGACTGACTTCTCATCTGAAAGAATGGAGGCTGAATGACAATGGAATAGCATTTTTGAATGCTAAACCAAAAGCAAAACAACAAAAACTCATCTACCAACCTAAAAATTCTATATCCAAATAAAATTAAATACCATTTAAAATTAAAGTTAGACAAATGCATATTCAGAGCCATGAAAGCTGAAAAAAATCAATTTAAGTAGATCCACATTGCAAAATATTCTAGAGACTTTTAGTCTGAAAACTATGACTCCAATTACAATATGGTAGACAATTTGACCTGTCCAACAGATATCACATGTTCTGTTCATTTTTTTCACTTTTTTTTTCCTTTTTGCTTCAGCTTAAATACTTTCTATTTCTCTCTCTTCAAGTTCACCCATTTTCTCCCTTATGTTCAGTTTATTCAGAAATTTAATTAATGAGTTTCATTTATGATTATTTATCTTTTATTCACCTGTCTATATCTACTTATCTATCTATATATATCTAAACATACATTTTCATATATATTTATATCAAAACAGTTTCCCATCATTTCTTTTTAATTCTTGTCTTTTTTTGAAACTATTTATTTATTTATTTGATATCATTAATGTACAATTAGTTGAACATTATGGTTACTAGATTCCCCCTATTATCAACTCCCCCCACATACACCATTACAGTCACTGTCCATCAGCATAGTAAGATGCTATAGAATCATTACATGTCTTCTCTGTATATACTGCCTTTCCCATGTCCCCACCCCTCTACATTATGTGTGCTAATCATAATACCCCATTTTCCCCCTTATCCCTCCCTTCCTACCCATCCTCCCCAGTCCCTTTCCCTTTGGTAACTGTTAGTCCATTCTTGGTTTCTGTGAGTCAGCTGCTGTTTTGTTCCTTCAGTATTTTCTTTGTTGTTATACTCCACAGATGAGGGAAATCATTTTTTTAACATTTCTTGTTTCTGCTAACATTTACCATAATTTCACACTTGTCCATATTTTCCATGAAGTCCACATGTTTCTTTTCAAGTTCCTGTTTGATAATTCCAGCATCTCCATTTTTGAGTGTTTCTCTATAACTACTTTTTCTTTTGAATAGGGATTCCATTTACTTGCTTGTTTGAGTGTTCTATAATTTTTTATGGAAGACCTTTCTGCTAGACAGTCTAGTCACTCAATTTTGGAATTGTTGCAGGGTCTTCTTTACTCTTTAGATCTTTCTTGAACTTTTTATGCCTCAGGAAATTTTTTCTATGCTTCTGCTCTTTCCCCAGCACAGAGATGGGTGCCTTACTCTCTGTAGTGCTGAAGAAGATATTTTTTATTTTCACGTCCAACCCTTAGCCTTCAGCAGGAGAAATCAAGCAAAATCTCAGATTTCTTTCATCTGTCCTGCTGTCTGTGTTTTTAGGCTTTGGTTTCTGAGAACCCAACATGCTTTGTAGGGCTTTCTCTCAGCTCTCCTGACTTGCCCCTAGTTTTTGTCACATTATACTCATGCACTTGATGAAGGTCCTTGGAAAAGAATTAAAGAGTAGGTGAAATGTGTCCTGTGGCTGCGACACTTTGGAATTCTATTTTGCCATACCAGTCCACACTCAGATAGTAATGGTTTATTAACAGTTTGGCTTTCTCTTATTCTAGTCTTTGGCACATTCATTATTTTCTTGTCACTGTCACTCAGCCAGGGGTAAGAACAGCTGAGAATCTCTTTCTCCTATTTAGTAGATTGTCTTTCTCTGAAATTTAGTTAGGTTTTCTTGTATTGTCAGCTTTCTGGTATTTTTAACACATATTATTTCTTAGCTTACATGTTTTTTTCTTTTTAAAATTGTTGTAGGGTGAGAACAATGGTTTCTAAAAATGTTTTAAGTCCTAACTGGAAACAAACATTAATTTATTTGCTATTATTTTAGATTCAGACCCCCTTTATCCTTTTCCTCCTTAGATTTTTTTTTGAAAGTCTAATATAAACAAGTTGAAATTGTCATTTTCATTCATCTTCATCCAGAGAGGTATCATGAGTATTTAGGGTGGGATATCTGAATTAAATACCATTAAATGTGGCTTAATCACTAAAAATGCTTCAATCTATAGTTTTTCAAACAAGTGGGAATACTAACTAATGTTACTTCATAAAACCATTTCAACAGACTGTCCAATGACTTACAGAATAGAAGTGAATATGCACCAGAGCTCATGAATCTCTTTATAAACTTTAAAGCCACATACACCTGCTGATTTTTATAACCAAAAAGAAATAATATTTTTTGAATCAATAATATTTCTAATATTGTAACCTAAATGATTCCTTTAGTAACACAATCGCACATTACCTGTCATCGGTTCTGGTGAGTATCACTGAAAATGTCTCAAATTCTTCATCCTCTCTGACAGTATATTTTTTTTCCTTGAGAAATACACACACTACCAAGACAAGTCAGCTGTTAGTTCACATACCAATGAGGATATCTCTATTAGCAACTTATTATTTTTATTAGTCATTCAGAATATCACACCTACTTTTTAAGTAGAAATTATATGTAAATATTTAACATCGACACAAATAAACTCTCTCAAAGTTTATAAATCTAAGCCAAATAACATTTAAATCACAAATTTATCATTAGAAATAGAACATGAAATGGAAAGGTTTGATGTGTCTATGTAAGGGATACATTTACATACTAGTACAGTTAAAACAATGTTTGATACCATAGTGTGAATTTGTAAAATTTTCCCACTTTAATATTTACCATGATTTATTTATAGTCCTAGTTCAATTATCCTTTCTCTGTAATTTGGGATATGCAACATTTGCATGGTAATATTATTATTCTTTGGTAGGGGCTGTGAGAATGTTAGGTACTTTAGGTTGTTAGAATAAAATATTGCTTATGCCATCAATTTGCAACTATCCAAGTAAACATTAACAGTATTAACATTGATAACTGAAATCCGTATATATGTATACAATTTCTCTAGCTTTTCATTTATTTATTTTTTTGCTTGTTTGTTTCAAATGATAGTTTCTAGCAGAAGGGAAATGATTGAGCTACAGCATGTCTCCCTTTTCTTCCTACATGTATTTTCAAGTAAAGGTGCTAATGAGAACTGTGCAAGAGTGGGCCCCTAAAGTAGAGTCAGGATAGAGGGATGAGACAACTAGAATGGCAGTTGGAAAAATTTATGATCAAAGACACATTTAAATTGGAATTGAATTAAGAAATTCCAGAAATGTGAGAACCCAATCTGTATCAGACATAAAAACTTTCTAGGAGATAAAAAAAGAACAAAAGGGAAGGTGTGAAATGCATACAATCTATTTCAACACCCATTTAGCCAACATTATTCTGCCCCAAACACTGAATTTTAATATGAAGTCACAACAGTGCTAATATTGAGTCTCAGTTCTGGCCTATATGTTATAATGATAAATGTTATGGTAGCTGAGAGAAAACTGTAAGAATAAATGCTTATCTTAAAAAAAGAAACATTAATCAAAGTAATAAAGATCTAAAGACATTTTTATTACCAGTATATTCAATATTAATTGTCAAAAAATTGTTTTAATAGTGATTGCTAAATAATTTTCCAGGAAGAAGAGATAACATTTTCATACCATGATTACAGCATATAATCAAAAGTAGAAAGCAAATATGGTGAGGGGGGAAATATGTCATCCAAAGGGTAAATGTTATAGCTAAAATTGGCAATAAAACTTAATGTACCCATCAGGGTCAAATGATAATGGCAAAATAATATAAGTACCTGGAAATTAGACTCTTAGCAATGGTATTTGATATTTTGTATGGTGCTAATGGCCAACTTTTAAAAACTTGCTTACTCTAATGTACTATATGTCTGAAATCAATTGTAAGCTAGCTTTCTTAAAAGACATGCACAGCCCTCCCCTTTCCCCCACCCCCCACATTATACATATAAATCAAGTATAAAAATCAAATGAATAATCATATCTGACTTGATTATTTATAGTTCATGATGCATGATCAAAACCGAAAGTTTCTGTGATATGACTGCCTTTGCACTGTTCACCATGTAAGAATTTATTCACTATGTAAGAACTTGTTCACCATGTAAGAACTTGTTCATTATGCTTCAGAAGATTGGAGACTGTTGAGAGTTAGGCTTGGGTTTGATTAATGATTGTTAAGCATTGAGTCCCCTATACAGAATTTTATTGTTGTTAACAACCATTTGATCAATAAATATAAGAGATGCCCTCTCAAAAAAAAAAAAAAAGACACACAATCTAGGAAGGAATATATAGATACCTCAAAGTTGATCTACCTTTATTTTTGTATTTTATGTAGCAAAATAAAATGTTAAGTATGCCTTCATCATAAGGAAAGAGGTACAATGTTTCAAAGCAAAGCAGTTGTAATATTAGAGGTTAGCATTCACTCCTTACCAAACTCTCTTTGGCTCTGAGGCACATTGTCCCATCTCATCTGCATCCCAAACCATTTGACTTCTAAGTACACTGTTCGCATTTTCTCTGATAGACATTGTGTTTTATGCCCTTATTTTACTCTTTCTAAAATTTTAAGTTATACAGTTATTTAAAATATTAATGACTTTTCAATCCTGCAAAAGAAGAACAAAACTGGGGATATTATGCTTACTGACTTTAAGCTATGCTACAAAGCTGAAGTATGGTACAGGCACAAGAACAGACCCATAGATTGATGAAACAGAATAGAGAGCTCAGATATAAACCTATGCATATAGGGCCAATTTATATATGATAAAAAAACCATTAATATACAATGGGGAAAAGACAGCCTCTCCAATAACTGATGCTGGAAAACTGAACATCTATATGTAAGAAAATGAAAGTGGATTACTATCTAACTCCATACACAAAAGTGAACTTTAAATGGATCAAAGACCTGAAGGTAAGACATGAAACCATAAAACTCTTAGAAAAAAGGACAGGCAAAATCTCTTGAACATAGCATGAGCAATTTTCTTTCCTGGACACATATCCTCAGGCAATGGGAACAAAATAAAAAATGAACAAGTGGGACTACATCAAACTAAAAAGCTTGTGTACAGCAAAGGACACCGTCAGCAGAACAAAAAGGCAACCTACAATATGAGAGAATATATTCATAAATGATACATCCAGGAAGGAGTTAACATCAAAAATATATGAAGAACCCATACTCAACACCCAAAAAACAAATAACCTGATTAAAAAATGAGTCGAGGACCTGAACAGACATTTCTTCAGAGAAGAACTACAGATAACCAACAGGCACCACATTACTGATCATCAGGGAAATGCAAATCAAAACCACAATAAGATATCACCTCACACCAGTTAGAATGGCCACCATCCAAAAGACAAGAAATAACAAGTATTGGTGAGGATGTGGAGGAAAAGGAACAATCCTACACTGTTGGTGGGAATGTAAATTGGCATAATTACTGTGGAAAGTAGTATGGAGCTTCCTCAAAGAACTAAAAATATAAATACCATCCAATCCAGTAATTCCAGTTCTAGGAATTTACCTGAAGAAAATAAACCCCTGATTTGAAGATATATGCACCCCTATGTTTATCGCAGCACTATTTACAATAGCCAAGATATGGAAGCAACCTAAGTGTCTATCAATAGATGAATGGATAAAGAAGATGTGGTACATATACACAATGAATATTGTTTAGCCATTGAAAAAAGAAATCCTGCCATTTGCAACAATATGGGTGGATCTGGAGGGTATTATGATCAGTGAAAAAGCCAGGTGGAGAAAGACAAATATCATATGATTTTATTTATTTGTGGAATGTAAAAACAAAGCAAAACAGAATGAACAAAACAGCAATAGACTCAGACATAGAGAAGTGACTGGTAGTTACCATGGGGAAGGGGCTGGGGAGAGCAGGTGGGAAAGTTGAAGGAGGTAATGGGGCACAAAAGTCTCAATCATAATATAAGTTGGTCACGGGAATGATAGTACAGCATGGAAAATATAGTCAATGATCCTGTAACATCTTTCTATATTGACAGATAGTAACCACACTAGTGGGGGTGAGGATTTAATAATATGATTAACTGTTGAACCACTGTGTTGTATAATTGAAACCAACATAAGATTGTATATATCAATGATACTTAAATTAAAAACAAAAGGAAAAAGAAAGAAATCACAGAGTCTTGGGACTCTTATTATACTGGCCATGGTGCCCCAATTTTACAGTTAAATGATATACATTATATTCACTGCATCACTGGAGTCATCTTGACAGGTCCACCACTGGCTAAATATGAGATAATTCGAGCAACTTTTGTGGATAATAACAGTAAAAATCCCATGCATCTACTATTGCAAAATAGCTCCTAAAATCCTTATAAATTCCTAAGTGATAAGAGAGCTAGGAGCATCTTTTTTTCTATTGAGGCAACTCTGGGTGGGCTCCTAGGTGACTCCTAGATGAGGGCTGGTCACCCGAAATACTGTCATGATTAGATGTTTAGAATTTTTAGGCTCAGCTCTTCTCATTCTACAGAGAGGGAGAGGGGCTGGAAACAGAGTTAATAACTAACCTTGCCTATGTGAGGAAGTCTCCAAAAATTCCTGTAGTGTGGGATTCAGAGAGCTTCCAGGTGGGCAAAAACATCCTTATCAGGAGAGTGGCACACCCCAACTCCATGGGCACAGAAGCTCTTGCACTACAGAAACTCCCAGACCTCACTCTATGTATCTCTTCATCTGGCTTTCATCTCTATCATTTACCATATCCTTAAATAAACTAGTAAGTAGGAAAAAAATATTAATGACTTTGCTGGCTGCTATTTCAATTCACAAACATCTGGATGAGCAGAGAATGAAAAATGTTCTTCCATGTCAGTAGTCAGTAGTGTTACTCCATAAAAGGAAGGTAGTATGCTTATTAAAAAATTCTTTCTTTTCAAATACCATAAATTTTCATTGTATTTCCAATTACCATCCATCAAGCGAAACTACTTCAAATGTCTCTTTAGCATTTTCTGTTTGATCCCCTATTTTAAATCTTCTCATGAGTCACAAATTCTTCATAAAGTTATATGATCATATTCCTCTCCTCCAATTCCTCTCTTCACTTTTCTTCTTTAATCCTCCTTTCATTTGGCATTTGAATCCATCCCCAGTCTGTATGAGAACAACACTTCTTGTTTTGCCTTCTGCAAGTTTTTCACATGGTCAGGATATTCTACAAATTCTCTTGTATCCTGTTTCCTTTCTCCATTATTTCCTGTTCTCTTCTCATTAGGAATATTTTTCTCTTTGTCTCCATTTACTGATATTCCATCCACTTCTTAAAGTTCAGGTGAGTACAACTCTCCACAGCCTACCTGTGATGTTATAGATATTTAAAACAATATATCTAAAACTTAATTAATTTATTACTTTTCAGTACCCAGACCTACATGCCTCTAACTCACTGTAATTTGTGTACCATGGCTCAAGGCAACATCAGATTTCACTATCCAGAAAAGAAATCTAAAATTATCATTGACTTCTTTCTCTCTTATAAATCAGTTCTGTCATTTCTTTCTTTTGAATGTCATTTGAATATGTCCTTTCCACTACATTCCCTACAAATGCTGTCTTAGGCCAGATATTTGTCAATTTTCACCAGTCACAATGACAATCAGGTCTCTCTGCTCCCCGTCAGTTCCATCCATTCAACAGCCACTAGCGTGGATGTCTGTATCCAATTATATAGATTATATTCAATATGTTTAAAGCTAAATTCACAACTAATTTCTCAAATGTCTCCTTTTCTATCCCCTCCACTTTTAATGACATCCTAATCAACCAGATTTTCAGACCAGTGACCGCAGAACTGGTGTGCTGTAACCAAATCTTTACTAGCTTGTGAGAGCCAAGTCTGCAAATCTCTCGACTCGGTTCTCGGTGACATTATCCTAAGAGCTTGAAACCTGTCCACATGGGAATGTTGATATGATATAAGTCAGAAAATCCTATGAGTCAACACTTCTGTTTTTTTTTCTTGTTCATCAGAGAGCTAGTTCACCAGTACACCACTGCCTGGGGGCATCCCCCAAGACTGTTATCCTCCTTTTCCAATTTATCACAAATGTGTCAAGTTTTTAAAGATGTTTAATTTTTATCTGTTTATTCTTTTCATTCTGATACATTCGTTTATACTCAAGATATATCACTGAAATAATTTCCTTAAAAGCACACTTCTGAATAGTGTCAGGTATCCAAACTCTATGCCCGTAGAATTATTTTCAACTCCTTCAGGTTCAACCAGTATTCTCATGTCACTGCAAATTCTGTTCACTCTCATTTCAATATCCACTATGCAATTTCATAATGCTCTGTCTATCCAAAATCCAACTGTAAAATTTCATCTGGTGAATTATTCCAGATTTTTCAGATATGCTCACTCCCTTCTTGTCCTGTAAATAAAGCTTCTATTACTACTAATACAATGCTTTGTAACATTAAAAGGCATACACACGTGCTCACATTTTCCAATTCATTTTGTATTCTTGGGGCCTGACCTAATCTTGATGACTATCCCACACATAGTAGATACTCAATCAACATAAAAAAATTGGTCCCAAATGGCAGTGTTCTCTCCCTCCTGCTTCAAGTCAGGGAGAATTTCCTGTGTGGCTTTTGTGTACCATGAACTGTGCATATTGATTTTAGATCTTTCATAAGCACTTATAATGTTGTTATGTGATTAGAAGGTTTTAAGTTTGTCACATGTCTATGCAAGTAACTTTATTAAAGAAATGTGGTAACAGGCTTGACCTGTAAACAATATCTACTTACTTTTGAAGAAAACCTCAAGGTTTGATAGGCACAAAATATGCAAACAAATTTAGGAATTATGGCAAACATATTCATTGTACTTCATCTCTGTGTCTATCTATCTTCTATCTGTCTGTCAATCTGTCCATCTTCTATTTATATTACAAGAATTCTGTTACATGCATATGTGCTCACTCATTTAATTCTGATAATATGTTTATGAATTTCAGTTACTAGTATTATAATTTCTTTTCTACAAATGAATTAAGTGTACAGAAAGAAATTAAGCAAATTTTTCCATGGTCACACAAGAAATAAACGGAGGAAAGAGCATGTAAACCTAGGGAGTCTGGCTCCAGAGTCCCTGCTTTTAACTGCTACATATTGACTCAGTCAGTACTTGAAAAAATGTCCCAGACATTTAGAAGGAAACCACAGAAACTGGTCTTCCTTTACATTTTTAAATCACCTCAATTTTTTTCTGTATTGCCAAAATAAAACCGATTTTTATTTGGGTTAGAGAAAGCATCATGGTACCAGTCTGCCCTTTAGTATACCTGCTGATGGCAGAGCAGGTGTTAGCTATAAGGGTATGTAGGTAAAAGAGTATATATATTTACTGAACATAATGGAGATTTTAAATAATAACTGTTTTTTCACAAATTATGTGAAACCAATGGGGAGGCCAAATTTAAGCAAATGGCATTTAAATATTATAAAGTAGAAATTGTTGCACAAGACAAAAAAAGAAGATACTTTTAACCCATACCATTTATTTTCAACTTTTGCAAGTCTAGATAGATTCAATCCTGTGAGGGCGTGAGGGTGGGTGGGAAAGTGTCTTCTTTGTAAATTCTCAGTGCAGCCTTTCCTTAAATCAGAGATCTTTTATTCTGAAGATTGTGTTATTAATATGTTTTAAATGTACTATTTAAAAATGTGGAGTTTGCTGATTTTACATTTGAAATAAGACACAGCTCATGCGAAGTATTGATTTATAGCTAGCTCAGTTGACTGCAATTTCATGGAGTGCAGATGTACTTACAGGAAGTGCTATGAGCTCCCAGGGGAGAGTCCACAATGTGGAGCACAGCAGCCCTGAGCAGAGCCGCTACTGGAGAAATATTAACCAATTTCTGCCTAGGTTTTAATGTGTCTAAGGGGAGCTTTTGTTTTGCAGATGATCTTGCTGTTTTTGCTATCATGTAGGATTTTTTAGCCAAACTTATATACTTTCCCATTGCAGGGGAGAAAAAAAAAGATGAATAAATGGGACTGTAAAATATTAAGATGTAAGCAGAGAATAAGAAGGCAATGAGGCAGGCAGCCAACCAGATCCCGTTTATACACTGTATCAGTCTGCTGTTCCTCTATGTGCTGAATTGCCAAATTCCTTCACTGACTTTCTCCCTTCTCTAGTCACTATCCCTCGGCTCGCTGAGCTAGAAACATAAGGACCCATTTCCCTAGGGGAATCAGTTCTTGTAACAGTTAATCGACCCGCTAAGTGCTGAAGCAACTGAGGTAAGGCGCCTGTAGATCTGGAAAGCACAACCTGCCTCGCAAGAAGCATGGCTTCCCAGAAACATATGGAAGTTTATTGATTTCAACAGTACTGAAATCTTGGTTGAACGTGCTGTTTTCTCAGAGGAGTTATCACAGCCCTGTGACCTTTCTGGGCTCTGTGTCTCTGCTGTGGGTATCAAAAGAGAGTCCTTGTCACAGTTTAAATATTGTGCTGGGACACAAATATCACAGAGGAGTTTTAAGGAGATTGAAGGTGTAATATTTTGAATTCGGGTCTGGGCTTGGAGTATACCTTGGGTTTAAATGTACTTGATATCTTGGTACTTTATGTTGCTTTACCTTGTTGCTGTTTGTGTGTGTATGTGTGTCTACTCATTCCTTTGCTTTATTTTAATGATCTGGAACCAAAATTACTAGAGCCTTGTGCTAGTTTATTGAGCGGTGGGGTAGCTTTGTCCTTAAATGAGAATAAAAACTTAATCCCAGGGTCCAGAAGGTTGTTTTTGAAATTATGTTATCAGAAGTAGATAAGTATGATTGTGATTTTTTTTTTTAGAGGGCATCTCTCATATCTATTGATCATATGGTTGTTAACAACAATAAAATTCTGTATAGGGGACTCAATGCACAATCATTAATCAACCCCAAGCCTAATTCTCAACAGTCTCCAATCTTCTGAAGCATAACGAACAAGTTTTTACATGGTGAACAAGTTCTTACATAGTGAATAAGTTCTTACATGGTGAACAGTACAAGGGCAGTCATCACAGAAATTTTCGGTTTTGATCACACATCATGAACTATAAACAATCAGGTCAATTATGATTATTCGTTTGATTTTTATATTGATTTATATGTGAATCCCATATTTCCACCTTATTATTATTATTATTATTATTATTTTAAATAAAATGCTGAAGTGGTAGGTAGATGCAAGATAAAGGTAGAAAAGATAGTTTAGTGCTGTAAGAGGGCAAATGTAGATGATCAGTTGTGTGCCTATAGACTAAGTATTAATCCAAGCTAGACAAGGGCAAGAAAACATACACAGATGCAGAAGATATCTCTCAAAACAGGGGGGTTGAGGTTCTAAGCCTCACCTCTGTTGATCCCCAATTTCTCACCTGATGGCCCCCCTGCGACTGTGCCTGTCTTAGGTTGTTCCTCTCTTGAGGAATCTTACCAGTCTCTGGGTAACCAGTCATCTTCTGGGGCCATACAGGGAAATGTAAACTGGGTAAGAGAGAGAGAAGCAATATTCTTGTAAAAGGTTAGCTTTTTACTTTTTGCAGATTTATGCCCTGTGGCTTCTATGCCCAGCATTTGTCTTGAGGTATCTTTACCACTTGGAAGAATTATGATACTCGGTAATTTCGATATGAGGCACGAAATTACTATTAATTTAATTTAATTAAATTACTAATTAATTAAAAACTAATTAATTTAATTAAATTACTAATTAAATTGTGTGCACACATTAACATAATAGGAATACAGCTACATAACCAAAGCAGACCTACAATTACCAGCCATATCCAGTGAAACCAAGAAAACCAGTTAGGCACCATAGGCATTTGTGAAAAATTAACAATGATATGATGGATATTATCTAACTGAATTTGAATATTTTGAGAAAAATCAGACAAATTAAAACAACATATTCCTGGAAATTGTTCACATCCCATATGTTCTTTTAAAGTAGGTAGTCTATAGTCACACAATTTTGGAGCAGTGCAACTTGCACTTCTCCTAATTCTTGGTTGAGTTCCAACAGTATAGATTCAATCAAATTTGTTGTTTTACTGTATGCACAGGCCAGCTTAGATATCTCCTTCTTCATTCCAATGGCAAGTCCAGGAACCGGTGGGATGAATGCAGCTACAACTGCAACAGCACCAGGATCTGTGCTGAAGTTTTTTGATGATCATCTTCTGGAATGACTCTTCCAGAGAATGTTGATGTTGGAAGTTCTTCATATCGTATCTTAATTCGTTTTCTGGGTAGCCAAATTAGGCTTTGATCCTCTCTATAAACACAAACAAACCCTTTGCCCACACTTTGATATGCCCTTTATACCATTGTGAAGAACTTATTGGAGATCACCACACAGGAACTGCTTTTTTTTAAGAGAAAGGAATATTATCAGAAAAATGTACTTCCATAGCTGATCATCTGACACCCTTTAAATGATCAAAATTAAGGATATTTAAAGCATGCACTAATTGGTGATTTGTAGTTAGTTTTATCCTATCACGCAGTTATCCCCCTTTTCTTTCTTTCTTTCTTTTTTTTTGTTATTATTAATCTACAATTACATGAGTACATTATGTTTACTACGCTCTCCCCTGTATCAGGTCTCCCCACAAACCCCCTTGCAGTCACTGTCCATCAGCATAGCAAAATGTTGTATAATCACTACTTGTCTTCTCTGTATTGTACAGCCCTCCCCTTTCTCCCACCCCCCATTATGCATGCTAATCATAATACCCCCTTTCTTCTTCCCCACCTTATCCCTCCCTACACACCCATCCTCCCCAGTCCCTTACCCTTTGGTACTTGTTAGTCCATTATTGGGTTCTGTGATTCTGCTGCTGTTTTGTCCCTTCCATTTTTCCTTTGCTCTTATACTCCACAGAGGAGTGAAATCATTTGATATTTCTCTTTCTCCACTTGGCTTATTTCACTGAGCATAATACCCTCTAGCTCCGTCCATGTTGTTGCAAATGGTAGGATTTGATTTCTTCTTATGGCCAAATAATATTCCATTGTGTATATGTACCACATCTTCTTTATCCATTCATCTACTGATGGACACTGAGGTTGCTTCCAATTCTTGGATATTGTAAATAGTGCAGCGATAAACATAGGGGTGCATCTGTCTTTTTCAAACTGGAGTACTGCATTCTTAGGGTAAATTCCTAGAAGTGGAATTCCTGGGTCAAATGGTATGTCTGTTTTGAGCATTTTGAGGAACCTCCATACTGCTTTCCACAATGGTTGAACTAATTTACACCCCCACCAGCAGTGTAGGAGGGTTCCCCTTTTTCCACAACCTAGCCAACATTTGTTGCTGTTTGTCTTTTGGATGGCAGCCATCCTTACTGGTGTGAGGTGATAACTCATTGTGGTTTTAATTTGCATTTCTCTGATAATTAGCAATGTGAACCATCTTTTCATGTGTCTGTTGGCCATCTGTATTTCTTTTTTGGAGAACTGTCTGTTCAGATTCTCTACCCATTTTTTAATTGTATTATTTGTTTTTTGTTTGTTGAGGTGGGTGAGCTCTTTATATATTTTGGACATCAAGCCTTTATTGGATCTGTCATTTACAAATATATTCTCCCATACTGTAGGGTACATTTTTGTTCTATTGATGGTGTCTTTTGCTGTACAGAAGCTTTTCAGCTTAATATGCTCCCACTTGTTCATTTTTGCTGTTGTTTTCCTTGCCTGGGGAGATATGTTCAAGAACAGGTCACTCATGTTTATGTCTAAGAGGTTTTTGCTTATGTTTTTTTCTAAGAGTTTTATGGTTTCGTGACTTACATTCAGGTCTTTGATCCATTTTGAATTTACTTTTGTGTTTGGGGTTAGACAATGGTCCAGTTTCTTTCTCCTACATGTAGCTGTCCAGTTTTGCCAGCACCATCTGTTGAGGAGACTGTCATTTCGCCATTGTATGTCCATGGCTCCTTTATCAAGTATTAATTGACCATATATGTTTGGGTTAATGTCTGGAGTCTCTAATCTGTTCCACTGGTCTGTGGCTCTGTTCTTGTGCCAGTACCAAATTGTCTTGATTACTATGTCTTTGTAGTAGAGCTTGAAGTTGGGGAGTGAGATCCCCCCTACTTTATTCTTCTTTCTCAGGATTGCTTTGGCTATTCGGGGTCTTTGGTGTTTCCATATGAATTTTTGAAGTATTTCTTCCAGTTCGTTGAAGAATGTTGCTGGTAATTTGATAGGGATTGCATCATATCTGTATATTGCTTTGGGCAGGATGGCCATTTTGACGATATTAATTCTTCCTAGCCACGAGCATGGGATGAGTTTCCATTTAATTTCTCTTAAGAGTGTCTTGTAGTTTTCAGGGTATAGGTCTTTCACTTCCTTGGTTAGGTTTATTCCTAGGTATTTTATTATTTTTGATGCAATTGTGATGGAGTTGTTTTCCTGATTTCTCTTTCTATTGGTTCATTGTTAGTGTATAGGAAAGCCACAGATTTCTGTGTGTTAATTTTGTATTCTGCAACTTTGCTGTATTCTGATATCAATTCTAGTAGTTTTGGAGTAGAGTCTTTAGGGTTTTTTATGTACAATATCATGTCATCTGCAAACAGTGACAGTTGAACTTCTTTACCAATCTGGATTCCTTGTATTTCTTTGTTTTGTCTGATTGCCGTGGCTAGGACCTCCAGTACTATGTTAAATAACAGTGGGGAGAGTGGGCATCCCTGTCTAGTTCCCGATCTCAGAGGAAAAGCTTTCAGCTTCTCGCTGTTCAATATGATGTTGGCTGTGGGTTTGTCATATATGGCCTTTATTATGTTGAGGTACTTACCCTCTTTTCCCATTTTGCTGAGAGTTTTTATCATGAATGGATTTTGAATTTTGTCAAATGCTCTTTCAGCATCTATGGAGATGATCATGTGGTTTTTGTCTTTCTTTTTGTTGATGTGGTGGATGATGTTGATGGATTTTCGAATGTTGTACTATCCTTGCATCCCTGGGATGAATCCCACTTGGTCATGGTGTATGATCCTTTTGATATATTTTTCAATTCGGTTTGCTAATATTTTATTGAGTATTTTTCATCTATGTTCATCAGGAATATTGTTCGGTAATTGCCTTTTTTGGTGGGGTCTTTTCCTGGTTTTGGTATCAGGGTGATATTGGCTTCATAGAATGAGTTTGAGAGTATTCCCTCCTCTTCTATATTTGGAAAACTTCAAGGAGAATGGGTATTATGTCTTTTCTGTGTGTCTGCTAAAATTCCGAGGTAAATCCATCTGCTCCGGTGGTTTTGTTCTTGGGTAATTTTTTGATTGCCGTTTCAATTTCTTTACTCGTAATTGGTTTGTTTAACTATTATGTTTCTTCCTTGGTCAGTCTTGGAAGGTTGTATTTTTCCAGGAAGTTGTCCATTTCTTCTAGGTTTTCCAGCTTGTTGGCATATATGTTTTCATAGTAGTCTTTAATAATTCTTTGTATTTCTATGGAGTCTGTCATGATTTTTCCGTTCTCATTTCTGATTCTGATGATTTGTGTTGATTCTCTTTTTCTTTTAATAAGTTTGGCTAGAGGCTTATCTATTTTGTTTATTTTCTCGAAGAACCAGCTCTTGGTTTCATTGATTTTTGCTATTGCTTTACTCTTCTCAATTTTATTTCTTCTCTGATCTTTATTATGTCCCTCCTTCTGCTGACTTTAGGCCTCATTTGTTCTTCTTTATCCAGTTTCGATAATTGTGATATTAGACTATTCATTTGGGATTGTTCTTCCTTCTTCAAGTGTGCCTGGATCGCTATATGCTTTCCTCTTAAGACTACTTTCACTGCGTCCCACAGAAGTTGGGGCATTGTGTTGTTGTTGTCATGTTTCCATATATTCCTTGATCTCTATTTTAATTTGTTTGTTGATCCATTGATTATTTAGGAGCATGTTGTTAAGCCTCCATGTGTTTGTGAGCCTTTTTGTTTTCTTTATAGTATTTATTTCTAGTTTTATACCTTTGTGGTCTGAAAAGTTGGTTGGTAGAATTTCAATATTTTGGAATTTACTGAGGCTCTTTTTGTGGCCTAGTATGTGGTCTATTCTGGAGAATGTTTCATGTGCACTTGAGAAGAATGTATATCCTGTTGCTTTTGGATGTAGAGTTCTATAGATGTCTATTAGGTCCATCTGTTCTTCTGTGTTGTTCAGTGCCTCTATGTCCTTACTTATTTTCTGCCCGGTGGATCTATCCTTTCTGGTGAGTGGTGTGTTGAAGTCTCCCAAAATGAATGCATTGCAGTCTATTTCCCCCTTTAGTTTTGTTAGTATTTGTTTCACATATGCTGGTGCTCCTGTGTTGGGTGCATATATATTTAGAATGGTTATATCCTCTTGTTGGACTGAGCAATTTATCATTATGTAATGTCCTTCTTTATCTTTTGTTATTTTCTTTGTTTTGAAGTCTATTTTGTCTGATATTAGTACAGCAACCCCTGCTTTCTTTTCTCTGTTGTTTGCCTGAAATATGTTTTTCCATCCCTTGACTTTTAGTCTGTGCATGTCTTTGGGTTTGAGGTGAGTTTCTTGTAAACAGCATATAGATGGGTCTTGCTTTTTTATCCATTTTATTGCTCTGTGTCTTTTGATTGGTGCATTCAGTCCATTTACATTTAGGGTGACTATTGAAAGATATGTACTTATTGCCATTGAATCTACTGCCTAACTTAGCTCACTTATTGAGCTGTTATATACACTGTCTGGAGATTCTTTTCTTCTCTCCCTTCTTATTCCTCCTCCTCCATTCTTTATATGTTGGTTGTTTTATTCTGTGCTCTTTCGTGTTTTCTTTAACTGCTTTTAGTGGGTAGTTGATTTTATTTTTTTTGCCTTTAGTTTGTATTTGGTTGCTCTTCTTTCTTTGCTGTGATTTTATTTTCTCTGGTGACATCTGTTTAGTTTTAGGAGTGCTCCCGTCTAGAACAGTCCCTCTAAAATACCTTGTAGAGGTGTTTTGTGGGAGGCAAATTTCCTCAACTTTTGCTTGTCTGGGAATTATTTAATCCCTCCATCATATTTAAATGATAATCGTGCTGGATACGGTATCCTTGGTTCAAGGCCCTTCTGTTTCATTGCATTAAATATATCATGCCATTCTCTTCTGGCCTGTAAGGTTTCTGTCGAGAAGTCTGATGATATCCTGATGGGTTTTCCTTTATAGGTGACCTTTTTCTTTCTAGCTGCCTTTAAAACTCTTTCCTTGTCCTTGATTTTTGCCATTTTAATTATTATGTGTCTTGGTGTTGTCGTCCTTGGATCCTTTCTGTTGGGAGTTCTGTGTTTTTCCGTGGTCTGTTCAATTATTTCCTCTCCCAGTTTGGGGAAGTTTTCAGTAATTATTTCTTCACAGACACTTTCTGTCTCTTTTTCTCTCTCTTTTTCTTCTGGTACCCCTATAATATGGATATTGTTCCTTTTGGATTGGTCACGCAGATCTCTTAAGATTGTTTCATTCCTGGAGATCCTTTTGTCTCTCTCTATGTCAGCTTCTATGCCTTCCTGTTCTCTGGTTTCTATTCCATCAATGGCCTCTTGCATCTTATCCATTCTGCCCATAAATCCTTTCAGATTTTGTTACCTTTCTGTAATCTCTTTCCGGGCGTCTGCAATCTCCCTCCAGACTTCATTCCTTACCTCTTGTATATTTCTCTGCATCTCCATCAGCATGTTTATGATTTTTATTTTGAATTCTTTTTCAGGAAGACTGATTAGGTCTGTCTCCTTCTCTGGTGTTGTCTCTGTGATCTTTATCGCTAATTACAGCGACCTCTAGTGGCTTGTGCTGGGCAGTTGCATGAAGAAAGGGCTTCTGCTTCCTGCCCGGCTGCTATGGAGCTTATCTCCACTGTTGCTGCGGGCATGGCCTGCCTCGGGCTTCTGCTCCAAAATGGTGCAGCCGTGTTGGGGGGGGAATGACCGGGAGGCTATTTATCTCCGTGAGGGGGCTCCATGCTCCCTGTTGCCCAGGGGGTTAGAGTGCCCAGAGATCCCCAGATTCCCTGATGCTGTACTAAGTGTCTCGGGATGTTTCCATCCATTTTTGGGGTCCCTGTCTCTTTAAGACTTCCAAAAAGCACTCGCAAAAAAAAATAAATAAAATAAATAAATAAATAAATAAATAATTAAAAAAAAAAAAAGCTGCTCGCTTTTCTTTGTCCCCAGACGCCGGCCTCAGGGACCCGCTCACTGTTCTTGCTGGCCTGTTTCCCCAGTTTCCATCACCCCACGCATGCACTGTGTCTGCGCTCTGGTCCGGGTGGCTGGGGCTGGGTGTTCAGCAGTCCTGGGCTCCGTCTCCCTCCCATTCAGACTCCTCTTCTCCCGCTGGGAGCTGGGGGAGGGGCGCTCAGGTCCCGCGGGGCCGGGGCTTGTATCTTACCCCCTTCGCGATGTGCTGGGTTCTCGCAGGTGTGGATGTGGTCTGGATGTTGTCCTATGTCCTCTGGTCTCTATTCTAGAAAAAGTTGTCTTTGTTATATTTTCATAAATATATGTGGTTTTGGAAGGAGATTTCCGCTGCTGTACTCCCGCCGCCATCTTGGCTCCACCCTCATATGATTGTGATTTTAAGGGCAGCTGAATAATGTGATACATGATTTTTTTGTCTTAGGATTCTTTTCTTTTTTTTTTTTTTGTCTTAGGATTCTTTTCTTCTTTTCTGTCTCTCTCTCTCTTCCCTCTATATTAGACCATTATGATTTTACTATCATTTGATATATGAAATCACAAATCTGGAAAACAGTATTTAAGTTCATATATTATCTGTGGGCTAAGGGGGAGAGTCAGGAATATACAGAGTAAATCTAGCTAGAGAGAAATATGCCAAATATTAATATACCACATAACATGAAAAAGCTAATGTTACATGTCATATAAACAAGGGAGGAAATAAAATAAAAGCTGAAATTGGTTTCATTCTCATTTAGTTTTGTAGCTCATCTGGAATACATAGCATCTGGCTAGCTAGCTCAGTCCTTTGCATTTCTAGTTATTCTTAAAACCCTATGATTTGAAATAGAGCCTGTTCAATCAAGATTTCCATTTTAAAAAATGTATAAATTTTAAAAAGAATTCTTAATGGCAAAATAAATGGATTCTTCAAGATTTTTTTTAATAAAATTAATTTTGAAATCTAGTCCTCTATTGGGTGGAGAACATTTAGTAAGGTTTCTTTAATAACCTAAATGTCTTGGTTGAATCAGTCTGATTTTAGTGTTCCCATTTTGCTTGCTTTTACAGTGGGTTTTGAATTTTTGAATTTCCATTTTGGTATTTTATATATATATATATATGTATGTGTATGATGATATATATGTATGATGATATGATCACATATATATATAAAATGCATAATAATTAATATTTTATATATTTATAAAATACCAAAATGGAAATTCAAAAATTAACCATATATATATATATCCCTATATTGCATCTAACAAAATAAATACACACACATACATTATTCAGCTGTTCAACTCTTTCTACAACTTTTCCTTTGCTACTTATAGATTATATATATCAGGAAGAAAACTTGTTAATGATTAATCTTGAATATTGCTTCATTTTTGAAGGAAACAAAAATGGACATACCAGAATATCTATTTCCCTCCTGGTTTCTTGGCAACTCAGCTAAATTTCCAGTAGCTGAGAGCATGGATTTTCCTTTATCTCTTGGCAAATGGGGAGTGAATTTTCTAAATGTTGTTGAAAAATTATATGCCTTTTGGGTATTCCAAAATTAATTAACTTTTTGGGGGATTTTACTTGATCCTTCATTAATTCTATTCTATATCCTCATTTTGATAAGTATTTTATACTGTTGTGTGTTACAAATACTGTTGTGTGTTACAAATCATCTTTTATTTAAAGAATCCTCTGCTATTGGATATTTAGGAAACAAATTATTTTCTTTAAATGAACATTGTGATAGGTATGTCCTCTGCCTAACCCCTAAGAGTCACTTATATTTAACTGTGTCCATAGTTTTGTCTTTTCCAAAATATTATATTGTTGGAGTCATATAGTATGTAACCTTTTGAGACTGGTTTCTTTCACTTAGCAGTATGAATCCAAGTTTCCTCGTTATGACTTAGCTTATTTCTTTTAAGTGCTGAATAATATTTCATTATCTAGATGTACCATAGTTCATCCATTCACCCTGTGAAGTACATCTTGGTTAATTTGAAATTTTTCAGTTATAAATAAAGCTGCTGTAAACACGTTTGTAGGTTTTTGTGTAGAAATGGTTTCAACTTATTTAAGTAAATATCAAGAAATATGGCTGTGGAATTACATGGTAAATGCATATTTAGTAAAAAATATTCAAACTGTCTTCCCAAATGGCTGGACCAATATGCATTCTTCCCATCAATGAGTGAAAGTTCCTATTGCTCCACATGCTCACCAGCATTTGTTGTTATCAGCGTTTTGGATTTTTCCCATTATTGTAGTTGTGTAGTGGCCAATTTTCTAAGAAAACTTTTAATACCTGATTACATGTTATTGTGAAATCTGATATACATCTATCTTATGGAAATTTTCCCATTATTAACAGTGACAAGCTTATGCTGGTAATTGTCTCTTTTATCCCATTTCCCCTTGAGTTTTTATGGCCCCCAAATGTGTCTAACTCATCTTTATATCCCTTGAAGTTGTAATAGTGTGTCCTGCACATAGTAGGAATATGGAAAGAAGTTAGTTCTTTAAAACCCACACAGTTCCTAAAATATTTCAATAAGAAACACCAATATATCTACTTAAAAATGTACCTAAAATGAACTTTTTAAATCTTTATTCTTTAATTTGTTTTTCAGACCCATATATCTAGTACTCTAGATTACTTTCACAAACTTTCCTTAAGAAAGGATTTTTGCATTTAGTCCACCTTGAAATACTCTTACCAGTTTTATTATCATTTTTAAAATGAAGACATGAAATACCCAACAGTTAAACATTTTTTAACATTAGCAATAGAATTTGAACTAGAAAATTAGAGCCCAAGATTATAAAGGTTTTTTCACACTATACTGTAGCATTTAAGCTTAAAAACAAATAAACAATCATATCAAAACAAGAATTGTGTTGCTTGTTTATTTTTATTATATTTAAAAAAATGTCTGAGTAAGGACAAAGATTTGTATGGAAAATACAAGAGATGACAGGGAAAGAGGGACTGAAGGTGGTTTGATGCCAGGTTTTAAAGAATTTTGGGATGTTTGACTCATTCTAAAAATGAGCCGGGTAGATGGCAGAAAACCATAATGAAGATTAGTATCAAAGATCTACTACCAGCAGAGAATTTGTGCAGGCTACAACCTTGCAAGTTTAAAGGTGTCAGGCCAAATTCTAATTTAGAATAACAAATATGTTTGCTTATCTGTTTGGTAATTGAATCAGACTTTCTTGACTACTTTAACTTAGGATGAAACATGCATTTTAAATAAGAACATTTTGTTCATATTTCTTATTTTTATCAATTTAAATCTGGTTAGTAAATACTTATAGTTTTACCAGGCATAGCATTATTTTGTGAAGCATTCTCATAAGTTGTATAACATCTTATACAGCAGGCGATGTCTCCAGGAAGTGGAATCTGGGACTAAGTTAGTGTATAGGATGGTTATAAATGAATGCCCTTGGGTGGGGTGGAATGGGTGGGAGGCACCTGGCAAGGGAAAGGAAAGGGGAGGAGTAGACTAGGCAGATGGAGATGTCAAGATGCAATGCCATCTCAGTGGAGACCACGGCTAACCCTACATAGACTGATGAAGACATGATGTCCATTCGGAACTATACTGAGTAGGGAAAAGAGGATGGAGTCTTAATCCCCATCTTCCATGTTAATTAGTCTTGGGTGCAGTGAGATAATTCCTAAAGAGGACTGATGATATTTAAGGATGTCTGCCAATAGCACAGCAGTAGTTCTCTCATTCATGAACAGAGATCTTAGTGGAATATCACAGCACCATTAAATCTTGTAACTATCCTAAAATGCTCACTTTTTGGATTAAGATATGTAGTAGGCCTGGTAATGTCCCTTCAAATTTAATGTCTATCTTCAAACTCAGAATATGATTTTACTTAGAATAGGGCCCTTACAGATGCAATAAAGGTAGATTGAGTTGAAATCATGCTGGCTTTGTGTGGACTCTAAAGCCAATGAGAATGACCTTATAAGAAACAGAAAAGGACACAAAGAGACACAAGGAAGAAGGCCATACAATGATGGAGGCAGAGATTGGAGTGATGTAGCCACAAGCCAAGGAATGGCTGCAGACACCAATGGCAGCAAGAGGTAAGGAAGGTTTCTATTCTGCAGCCTTAGCATGGAGCGTGTTCCTGCAGAAAACTTAATTTCAGACTTCTGGCCTCCTAACTTTTGAGAAAGTAAATTTTCATTGTTTTAAGCCACCAAGTTTGTGGTAATTTGTAAGGGCAGCCCTAGGAGATGAATATAATACCATTATAACAGTTAACTGTTTCCTTGTCCCATTCACAGGGAACCAGCTACCCCTAACCTTAAGACCAAGAGTGGGTCAGCAAGTGGTTAAATCCAATTATGTAAAGTAAAATAAGTTTTTTTTTCTCAGCATTGAACTTATTATGTAAATAACTATTATATAATATACATATTTTAATTTTTAAAGTATTTTTTAGCAAGAAAATATAATCAAGTTGGAAACTGTAAATTAATATTTGGACTCTTGATCTTGACACAAATGAATTAAGTTTTACAGAAAGAAGTAAACCATTAAGCACAAATCTCTGGCATAGAAAATGCTTTATTGTCATACCAGAAACCCTAAAAAACTATAACTTCAGAGTGTTTTGCATATATTACTACTAAAATATTTGTTGAGGGAAAGAAAGAAGAGATAGAGAAAGGAAAAAAGGAAGGAAAAAAGGAAGAAAGGATATACTTTATAATGTATAAAAATACCCTATGCATCCCTCCCATTATAGGAAAATGTTGCTGGAAGCTGGGTATAGAAAATATTTAAAAATAAAGTTTGTGGCAAGATTCTATAGAGTAGTATAAACATTTTACTGAAACTTTACCTTTTTAATTATTTTTATCTTACTAGTGGGCCACAGGAGATTTTAAGAGAGGTGATCTATCTCCTTTGCTGCTCCTAGGTTGACAATGCCCATGAGAAGAGAGGATTTCTGAAACAGGAAGAATATATACTTAAGATTGAAGTTGAAATATAATAATAATAACAGCAATGTATTTGTATAGTGGCTCATAATATCCTTTGTGCCTTCACAGGCACACGTGTGTGAAATAGCCTACATAAAGACTCAGCGCAATCTAGGTGCTCAGGTGGCACCTGCTCATTCTCTTCCATTGCCTCCTTCATGTCAGTTCATTTCCTCTTTTTGGAGGATGCTTGGGTCTGACTTCTGGTTTGTATGCTGTATTTCACTGCACTAATTCACATGGCTTAAACATGACTTAAGTCACAGCAAGAAAAGCTCTGTATCTAACACAGATTTTTTGTTTGCATGTAAGAAATTTGCTCTTCTGGGATAAAATCACAGATGTTCAAATGCTCAGAAAACTCTAACTTCTCCCAGGAGGTGAGGCTTATGCTTTCAGAAGATATTCGCAGAGTGGAGAACTTCTTAAAAGAATACTTTTAACCTCCGCTTTTGCTCACAGTGCAGCTTTAAGCTCCAACGTTTTTTGCCAGTTGTAACTACTACTTGACTGAACACTCCCAGGTAAGCTGTACTCCTGTGGTTTTCTGTAACCTCTTCTCTTCAACCACCATCTGCTTTTTTCTACTTAAATAATCTATTTTAGAATAACATCTTAAAATGTCTCGCTGTCCAGAGATGTAACAGCTTTCATGTCATAAGAGCTGGTATTCTTCTCCGCATTTCTCCCATTAAGGTGGTGTTCAGCTTGAAGGTACCAAAATGACTATTTACTTCTTGGTTATTCAGGATTCTAGAATTTCATTTGATTTCATTTTCCTTTCTATTTTACCTCAAAAATTGGCTTAGTCATTTCAGTGATATTCTTCTCACCAACATTCTCCATTCATATATTCTTTTTGGATTGTATCTTGTGCGGCCTCCAAATTACCACTGCTGTATCATCCAACCACACTTTTGTTTCCTGTGGTGCAAAGAACAGGTCTGATGAAAATAACCCAACTACTCCCTTGACATTCGCTTTTCCAAGCAAAAGAATCACTCTGAAGATACACTTTCTATGGGATCAGTGTCTTTCTCCCGGGCACCCTGGTCTGTATATGCTGGATGCCTGGCTTTCTCAGACAACTTCTGGAAACACCTGCATCAAAACCCAAATTGCTTGTCACCACAGTGATCATTTTACTTTCGAGTCTGAAGTACAAATAGAAAAAGCAATAGCATCTGAGTATTATATAATGCATTCCTAATCTCTATATTTATTCCCATTATTTTGAAAGTACGCCCAAAGTTTCTGAGGCAGAGACAGATCATTATCATTACAGCAATAACCACATGGGCTCGTCTTTGGCTCATTTCACTCTTCTAGGGCGATGTGAGGAGAGCCAGATAGCACCCTACATGGACTGGGACCTGCATTATAGGAGAGGAACCCTGAGATCATGAATCTAATGCACTGTCTACATCTTGCCTCCTTCACCCCTTGAAGGACAGAAATTTAATCTAATGCTAACAAATTCTCCTGGGGAAGGGAAGGGTAAAGACTCTGGGTTCTTACCCTTTGGAGTGCACATCAGCATCTCCAGAAAGAAAATAAAACAGGTCTGCAGGTTTACAACCTCTAAAATTTTTCCAGGGCTCCTGGGGAGATACAGGTTTTATCTTTAGAACAGGAGGTGATGGCTCTAGATCTACCATGCTTGAACTGTGAAGAGAAAATGGGGTAAAGGAGATATTCTCTGACATGTCAATTCACTTTACTTGAGAAGCCAATATGCAGAAAAAAAATTTCAAAAAACTTCCCCTGTATTTGGAAACATAAGCACATGCTGAGTCCGAGTGCACCTCATCCCGTCACTGCACCGTGGGGAAAATGAAAGAGCAGCGGACTCATAGCTCCCTCGCTAAGCTTGAAGTTGTGAAATTCTCCGGTGAAATCCGTTTCATTTCCTCTTCCGGGTGGTGCGGTGGGAGTTGGCCAGAGCCTGGAGTCCTGTGCGGTGCCCATGGACTCATACACTTTCTTCTTTGGCTTTCCTGCTGCTGCATATCTGATATTTTTCACCAGCTAGTCTTTCAGCAGTTTCCAGTCATATTTTGCTCAGCTTCAATCAACTGTTTTCCTGATTCAGGAATAGTCAGCACAATTTCAACCTTAATAAATTATTTGCCATTTATATCACACATGTACACACACGTACCCACACAATTATCAATATTCTTACCTCTAAATATTTTCATCATTATTCAACCCACATTCAGCCTTTCACTGTCATGTGGGTTGTAACTCCACCTACCTACCCCAAGGGCACTGCAATAAAGACTGTGGTTTTTTGCTCTAACAAAGTTGTATTTACATACCCTTCCTGCAATCTGGATCATGTGATAAAGGTTTCAGTTCCCTCTATGGAGAATCAAAGGTATTAATAACTCTGGAGGAATATTAAAATAGATAAAATATGTAGACCACCTAACTTAGTATCTCATACTCAAATGGTGGATATTACTATTATTATACAATAGTTTCATTATTCTTCCATCTTTCTCTTTAGTCCTTCTAGTACATGGCCTTCGTGTACCTTAACTTCACCAAAAATAGTGGATCCTCCTATTCATAGATAATTCTCTGGTCCACAGCATTGTCCAGTTGTATAACTCCTTCTTTCTGCCTTTTCTTTCTTTGTTAAACTGAAAAATTTGGTATTTATTTACTCTCTGTACTTACTGTACACATGGACTCATCTCTAATTGTTGTTCATTTTTCCATTGTTTTGTACTCAGTCATGACTCTCAAATGACTGGATTCACAGGACCTCTTCTCAGTTCATATCTGACTTTGCTTTAGCACTTGCTGTAACATTCAAAAGTATTGTCCATATTGTCCCCAGATTGCTTATTTTCAAGTTTTCTGAGAGCATGTCCTCCTCTAACTCTCTTAACAACTTCTCTGAGCTCTCTTACCATTCGCTTTTAACTACTTTCCCTTCAATATGTGTGTTCCCAGAAGCATTATCTTCCTGAGGTCTTTGTCCATGAGTTTATCCCTGGGGACAAGATTTCTCTTTCCCTGACTTGAAAATGTTCCTGTACATACTTTTGGTTTGTTTGATTGGTTTGGCACATCTGGTAAACTATTGGTATCACCATTGGTCTCAAACTTAACAAGACACCCCAAAATCTTCTGCATAACCTAAGAAATAAAACTCATTTATTTCATATATGAAAGGATTCCCTGTGGAACCCAATTGAATAGAGAAAGAAAAAGGCAGATAAAAGAAAAATAAAGAGTAAAGAAGAAAACAGTGGTATTCTTACAGTCTGTCCTCTGAATGTTCCAACTATGTATGTGTTTGTTTCATAAAATTTCAAGAAAAAGAAGCAATACTCTTTATGATGTTCATGGTATCTTAGACATTTTATTTCTACAAATTCCTGGAAGACTCTGTGAGTTCTTAAAGTGTTAAGAAAAAAAAAACTCTACTATTCATTATAAGAGCAAAATGAGTGTGTAGGAAAGAAAAAAAAATCTTGATTTGACTTTTCCTGAAAGAAAGTATTCTCTGAAATGTCACAAGCACATAAATACTTACCTCTAAATCTGAAGAGGTCTTATTCATTGTTCCCACAATTTACATGTGTTTTACTAGTTTTATGAATCCTTAATTAAGCTTTATTTCACAGAAAAGTAATAGTTGGTGAATCTAATTATTACTCGACTTCAAGAAAAACGTTGGCTGTGTTCTGTCTCATACTTTTCCTTGTACCTGAGCTTCTGTCTTTAGGTATGTGCCTAAAACTACCTCTTCCGTTGAAGCTGCCTTTTCCCACAACAACTTATGGTGCCTCACTTCCTGCCACTCTCCGACCTTCTGGTGCTCTGCTCCCTGGCCCTTCTGTGGCCCTGGCCCACCTCTGCAGCAGTTTCTATCAAGCAGCTCACAGCTTTTCTCCCTCCTCCTGCACACAGCCTCCTCCTGGCACAATCTTCCTTCAAGTACTCAGAGCTGCTGCTTGTAAATTGAAACTAATACAAGTGAACATAATTATAAGATAAATTCTATAGCCATATGCTATAGGACAAATCAGATTTTCATATGTTAAAGTATTTAATTTTTTAAAGGCCCTCAGGGGAGATCAGGTTTACATCTTTAGCTGGTGAGAATCAGATGAAAGGGGATGTCATAGATGAGATGGCTTTTCTGCAGATCTTCTCTCTGCCCCGGAATGATTTTTCCTGAGACAGGCTGTTTGGCCCACTCCTTCTCCTCCTTCACAGGTTTGCTCAGATCTCACCTTCTCAATGAGATTAACTCTGACTGTCCTGTTTAATGCTCCAACCTGTTCTAGCTGTCCCATCTATCATTCTAGATCATTTTCACTTTGTTTTACTTTTATTCTCCCCATAGGAGTTACAATCTGATAATAGAATAGATAATATAGTTACTATACTTTTCATGCTTATTTAAATTCTTGATTATATGCTTAATTCCAACAGGACAGAGACTATTACTTTGTTGGACCCAAACACCAACAGCCTGGGAATAGTGGGCACTTACAAAATACTCTTAAGAATGGACGGAAGGAAGGAAGGAATGAGAGAGGAAGGGAGGCCAGAGAGATGGAAGGAAGAGGAGCATACATAAGCCAAATAAATGATTGATTCTTCTCTATCTGCATGATTAATGCATATTTATTTCCTTTCAGTTCAATACATGGTTGCTGAATAGCACTACAATTTAGGTGTTACTGAGTATTACAACACATAGATAACTGAGCTGTTCATCCTCAGTTAAAGGAGCTCGTAATGATTTGGGGATACACCACCTCTTGATAATGTAGTAAAGTATTATGGATGTTGGAATATTGTGTCACGGAAATGCTATGATGGATTTATACTTGAATACATCCTAGTTGCTTCTAGATCATACAGTGACTTGGATCTGTGTGCTGTGTAAAGTGCAACAATAGAGTCAAAGAGACTGGTTAGGAGGCTCTTGAAATGGTTAGATGGAAAAACATATGTACCTGAATGAGAGCAGTGGAATAATAATCACAGGAAGGCAGGGAGGGATTTCTGAAGTATTTAGGAGATAATATCAGAGGAACAGGGTGAATGATCAAGGCTGAGAGATTGCTTGTGTGTGGTAAGGTCTGGATTTAAGAATAATCAAATTAAATCCATCTATCACCATGGCAACCATTATTTAATACTGTTACATGAAGGTAGAAGGGATAAATAGGGATAAATACAATCTTGTGATCAGAGTGAAAACATAAAGAAAACATGATACAGGGGAATCTCAGTTTGGAAAGTGTTTCCCACCACAGAAAGTTAACTGACACTATCATAACAAGTATTAGGAAGGAGTGAGAGGATGTCAGCTCAAAGCACCAAAAATTATTCAGTTTTGTTTTATATGTTTATTTATTTACTTTATTCTAGTACAAATTACTAATACTGTGAGAATTCCCGGAGTTATGAGAAAGGAATATATGTTCCTTCAGCCCATTTTCCATGGAACCAGACCTAGAGAAGTTAATTAGAAAAAAATGCACAAAAATTGTTACACTTATTTAAGCCAAGAATGTTATTGAAAGATCCAATCTATTAACTTACATGATTTAACAAATGTCTGTTAGTCACACTGTGCATAATTAATTGCTCCATGAAGGGACGCACATTACCTTGTTTGTCTCTGCCCCTAGTGTCTAGCCCAGGGCTTGGCAGCAGGACCTCAGTAAACCTTCTGTAGAAGTCTGAACAAATGAATTAATAGGAAGATTATTAATAATGAAGGTTTTGGAAGCAGAGAGAAATGTTTTAAATCCTAGATCTGCCACCTGTTAGTTAAGAAAGCTACTTTATTTTCTGAGCTTCAGTTTCCCCATACATAAAATAGAAAAAATAACAACTCTACCTCACAGTGTTGCTGACATTTAAAAATAACAATCAGTTATTATTTAAAACACTTAGCATAGTACCTCGCATGTAGTGTGTGTTCAATAAATGTTAATAATTATTATAATGTTCCAGTGTATGCACCAGTAGATTTCAAGCCACAAATAAATTTGAATTTTCAAGGCAGCCTTCAAAAACAATGGCCGCTCTGTGCTTAGGTAGCCAGAGGGTAGATCCATTTAATAGCATGTCAGTGTGGAAACATATATTCAGCATGTTTTCCTATAAATCTTCAGTTTCATTATTTCACCATGTTTTCTGTTTTCTTTGACTGCTCTTAATCAGGGATAAGAATTATGTCCTATAAAGAAATGCTTAAAAAAAATATATATATTTTTTGCCTTACAGTGGAAAGTGCAAAGAAATGAATAGTCATTTTTTAAACATATTATTATTTTAGGAAGGGTGGTTGAATTTTCTTTGTGCAGGAAATATATTCAATGACTTCCACAAACCTATGAAGTAGGTGTCTTAGAAGAGTAATACAAGTTTTACTATACTGCTTGGAGTTTCATGTGATCCTATGTAGCCAAGGTTACACCTTTAATATTCTATACAAGTGTTCCATAATCACAATATGCCTAGAATGCATTCTATCTGTTAATGAAATGGGTAAAATGTGTGTGATCAGATACCATATTCCTTTAAAAAGTGCTATCATTTATTCACAAGGCTCCTCTGGAGGAGAATAGAATAGAAACTGTGGTGTTAGACTCATTGATCACATGGTAGCTCAAATACAAGATCTAGACTACGATATATAGAAGGCCCTAAAGATCCTTGGTAAAGGGAATAAAACCTAGCAACCAAAATGGATTTATAAGGGCTAGTTCTATTTATCTTATTCATTCAACCATTCAGGCAACTAGGTATTCGGTCATATATGCATTCCATTCTAATCAAATGCCAAATAAATGCCAGACTTTTTGCTAGCTACTTCCAATGATTGCTAATCATTTGGCAAAAACAAAAAGCAAACAAATAAACAAAAATAGATGATATACTGGGAGCACATGCTCAAGAGCACAGAGAATTCCCTCTGAATGTTATGGGGCATATTCTAAGAAAAAACCTAAATTGAGTTGGAAAATGATTTATGTTTAGGTAGTGTTGCCAAAGGCAAGGAAACTTTCCTAAAAGTGAAGTTTCCTTAAAATTCCTTTTGCTACTATGGATTATCAATTTATAAAACTTGGCATTAGCAAACCTTGTAGAATATTTTTTATGGTAGTGTTTTGCCAAGAATTCTAAGCAACATTGCTAAAGTCACCCATACATATCGCAACAATTTGATGTTAATAATTCCCACTGAGGCTTCCACTGCACATAAGAAAATACATTTTCCTCTCAGATTATTTTCATACTCTTCCCTTCTGGAAATGGGGTTCAGGATTAGAGTTCTTTTCAACACAGCAAAACTAAAGATAAATCCTATTTGCCCCTCTTGGTTCAATAAATAAAAGTGCTGACTAGAAATCTGGAAAGCTTAGGATATTGATATAATCCATCATTACATCAAGACAAATGTTCTTGTATATATTTAAAAGAATCATATAGAATTCCTTGTTCAATACTTTTAAAATTAATGTTAAATGAAATCTTTTATTGGTTGACTGTGCCAACAGCCACGTTACAATGTGTGTGTTGTGTATGTGAGTGCGTGTGTGTGTGTGTGTGTGTGTGTGTGTGTGTGTATGTGTGCATTTAAGGTTAGAATGAATGTCAGGAGCAATGATTTTATTAAAATTTTGCAATTTTTATATAACCCATGACTCTATGATTATTTGAAACATATGAAAATGAATTGGATGATATATGCAAATTCCCTTGCCCTTCTTGAAGGAAAGATATATGTAAAGTTTGGAATTAATTATTCCAAGTAGAATATTTTCTACTTAACCAACTTTTTAGTGCTAAAATATATTTACTTTGATATGATATGACTGTCTAGATGAAAGAGTAAGACTGAAACACCAATCAAACACCTGTTTCTATGATGAACATTCAGTAATGTCCAAGTTAAATTTTGATGAATTGAGTGGGCAATAATCAGAAAACAAATCCATTGCATAATTTTCCTTTAAAACCAATGAAATGATAGGAAATCAAGGGAAAAATATTTTTAAACATTAACCTGGAAATGGTTACATTTCAAAATGGGGGGAGGATGGCACACAGGTAGTTAATTAACGTTGATTGATTCATTGGTGTGCATGTTTTACATATATTCTATGCCAGTGTTTGACAAAGTAGAAGCGAAAAATTGCGTTACTGGATGGTATCCTTGTAAAATGATGATTCCCAAGTTAACTCCACACCTACTGAACAGTATGAATTAGATAAATACTGGCAATGTCCTTTGATGTTATTTCTTGAGATGTGTGAGAAATTCGGTAGAAAAGTGCCTGATAGAACACTTACTAAAGGTGAGAATATTAACCAGTCACTACAGCAATTCTGATTGAATAAGGCTAAGATGGAGGCCTAAATAATGCATTTTTAACAAATATTGATCAAAAACATTTGAGAAATATTTTTCTAGTCCGTGAGCTCCAGAATGGGGTAGGCAACATCATCCATGAGGGAGTAGAAAGGAAAAAATTGTTTCTATTTATAATATGTCCCTTTTTGGCAGATGTTGAACACTTTATGTGATGTTGACACACTAATACGTATATATATAATTTATAAAAAGGTGTACATGTGTGTTTGTGTTTGTACATATGAATACATGTAGATACATATACATATATATATCCCTTTATATATGTTCAGGATATGTCCTCTGAAAGTTTCTACTAAATCTTCAGTTATAAACTCTCAGTTTATACAAAGGGTTGCAAAATATTTGAAGAAAATTTCTTAATTGTAAATTTTGTTCAAGACACTGTAAAAATATATAAAAAATTAAATCCAATTATTGTCTTTTAGAAGTTTGCAGTAAATAGACACATTTATTTCATTCCCAGGTAGCCTATCTTGGATGGAAGAATATTTATTCATAAGGTGTTTATGTATTTTATATATATATATGTATATATTTCTTCTTAGTAAATACCTTTCAGTTAGAAATTATAGGTATTTTAATTATATTTACTGCAAACTGTAGACACTTGAAAAATATGCACAGAGGTTTACCAGCTATGGACAGAAAATCCTAATACAAGGCTTAGAAGAAATTCTGATTGTCTGTTTGGATGTTCATTTTTTTCTAAGTGTGTGTTAGCCTAGATGCACATTAAAATAAAATAATAAACAGCACAAGATTTAGAAAAACTAGCTTAATCAGCAATTCCAGGGAGGGGGGACTGATAATCTAATTTTTTTTTACATGCATCTGATTTAATACTGATGAAAAGCCAAATTTGAGAGGCCTTGAAATGATAAAACTTGATATGAAGATCTGACCACTGCATAGAATGTTACCAGCACTTATGGTGTCACCTCGGACGAGTTCTTTAAGTGCTGTGGTTCTTAGTTTATTTATCTGTACAATGAGGATGTTGGACTAAAAATGATCTTCAAACCTTTTTCAACACTTCAATGGGCTGTGAGAACAATTTTGTGTGTCATGACAAACATTGTTTAAAAATAAAGTAGAATAGAATAGAGGGGAAAAGATCACAGGCCATCTCACAAACAAAAGGTACATGCTGTGAAATAAATGAAACTTTATTTTGGTTGCATGTGCATAAGTATTCTGGATGTGATATAAGGTACTGTTTTCTTTTTTTTTACAGTGAGTTACGGTCAAAAATTAGAAAAACACTTGACTTGATAACGTCTAAAATACCTTTCATTTGGAAATGATTAAAATGCAACATTTCTTGCCCTTGTCTAGGGACTTCATGTATAGTATTGCCAAAGTATTTAAAGAGTAAAATCAATCTACATATCGTTATTTTTAAGTATGATATGAATTAAAATAAACCAAGTATAAAGCAGCAAAAATTAGTCTGCTTTAAATAAAATGATCTGATTCAAGATCAACATATTTCTGTGTGTTAGAAATAACAAATTTAAAAAAAATCTATGGACTAAATAGCACCTATTTAAATGGTAGGTGGAATATAAAACATTCACAAGCATACAGGACATTATATATATTAATTTAAATTAAAATAGCTTTGGTGTTTTAAAAAGACAAATACAGGAATATAAAAATACTTAGAAGAAATGTAAAAGTGCCTAATTCTAAACCATATTAGCATGTGAATAAGAAAACAATAATTCAAATATGATATCAGAAAACAAATCAGTGGAACATAAAAGTCCACAAATAAAGACAGAAATGCATGCACACACACATATATGATTTAATAAGGAATATCTAATACCACTTCAAAGGAGTCACTCTCAGGAATGTGGGCACCTGGAATGCTTTATAACATACTAATGGCTAGATGCCAACTTTAGAGATTCCAGTTCAATTGTTCTGGGATGTGACCTGAGCATTGGGGTTTTTTAAATCTCCCCAGCCAATTATAATAGTCAAAGTTAGGAGTTCCTGCTTAAGGGCATTCACTCCTTTATTGACACTCACCCATCTTGACAAATTTGCACCTTGACAACAACCCTCCAGGTGTATAAAATGGACTAGATCAGATAATCTAACTCTTCTTGATTGCCATCTTTATGGGTTTTTCTCTCCTCATGTACTATTGCCGTTATCAATTATATCTTCTAAGCCTAGTTGAGATAAACCAGAGTAGAAAAACAGTATTTTGTTAGTTTGATATATAATGGAGAACAAAGAAAACATATATATATGTATGTGTGTGTGCATGTATACATATATATATATATTTCAAGGGGACATTTTTTGAGTTGCCCATATTTTACTTTAGCAACCAAAACCTGTAGTCTTGTCCTTTTGCATCCTCCATTCCCTGTGTCTCCATGGTGCTTGACACTTTTCAGTCATGGCAAAGGGAAGACAAATGTTTGCCTACAGTAGTTCCTTTCACTCTGCTCATGTTTTAATTTCTTCTAATAACATGTTTCTTTTCAGGTGAAACAAACATATCCACGGAGATGTCTTTACATATCAAGCATGCTTACTTTCATTATGGGATCAGTAGTATAATATCATGTCCATAAAATTATTGTACACATGCACACACAAATTAGGTTTTAAAAACAATTAAATATAAGAATAGTTTAGCAAGCCTCAATGGGAAAGACTAGAGAAAATTAGATTTCATTCAAAATCATAAAAGATTTTTTTAAAAAAGGATAATTACCACTGGTATTTGTTATTGTTGAACAGCTGGTAGGAAAGTCAGGTATGATTCCCACTCTACACTGAAATAACTTCCAATGATGTTAAAATTCAATGGAAACATCAAATAACAATAAATCATAAAACAATAAATCAAGAAAATAAATGAAAAATATCTAACTTTAATTTTAAAGGCATCCTTACTTAAAAATAGAACCAAATTAATTTTAGTGTTTTTTTAATTAAACAAATATTTATTGAACACCTACCATATTGTAAGGACTAGTCCAAGAATGGATAATAGAGAGATGAACTTTGAGAAATTTTATTTTTTTAAATGTTTTGGTTCTTTATTAGATTGCCAGCCTACAGTGCCACAGTAGATATTAAGACTTAGATTTAAACACACATGAAAAGCTTAGTACAGTGCTTGGTTCACAGTAAGAACCCAATACTACCCAGGTGTTATGGGTTTTGTTATTAAGAATGTGATTTTGGAAAAAATATTCTGTAGTCCAAGCAAACATATCTCTCAGACAAATGCTACCGGTAGCGCCTCCGTTTTGGTTTGTTTTTGTTTATTGTATGTGTGGGTGGGTAGATGGGTGTGAACATTTTAAACATTGAGATACAATTGGTATTATGAAACAAAGGTCATTAAATACCACACTAAGGTCATTAAACATAAGACTAAATTCAGACTAATCTGATTTTACTAATGACACCATTTTTGTTTTCTAAGCAAACCAATAATACCATAACTTCCACCAAATATTTTCTAAGTGTTTCATGACCACCTACTGAGTAGTTAAATGTGAAAGTCAGTCTTCCTTATCTCAAATCACAGTGCCACCAAATCCAGTTGATTTATTGAACCATGTCTGATATCTATTTCTTTGTCTTTTCTTTCTCTTTTTTTTTTTTTTTGTCTTATTGAGTTCAATTTGATGTTGCCATTTCTGACCTGGACTTTTAACTCTCAGGAAAAATAGAAGCCCTCTATGAAAGAATCTGTTTGGTTTGCTTATCCCAGATGTAATAAGTCATCTGCATCCACCTGTGCTTTTTTTCTTTTTCCTGTCCCACCACCGCTGTAGTTAGAGAAGTCTTCCTCCTGATGTTTAAACAACTCTTCCATCTGAACTCTGAACACCTATTGATAACCATTATGCTATAATATATATTATATATGTATATAAAGCAGCATAATATACATATATGTATGTGTGTGTGTGTATATACATATATATATATACCTTTCCTTAGACAATTTCATTTATATATCTTTCCTTAAGCAATTTATTTACTCCAGAGTTTCATTATATTTATATACTAATGGCTTTCAATTCTGTGTCTCCAGAATATATATTTCCCTTCCTGACTTCCAAAGCCATGCATGCATCTCCCCACTTGGATATATGCGTTCATTTAGATGTTTCATAGACTTCACAAACTCATTAAATTTCACCTGGTCCTTCTCCAAACTTTTCCTATTATAGTATGTTTGCTGTCTCAAAAAATGCAACCACCAACCACCCAGATTCCAGGCTAGAGTATTTTATTTTTTATCTCACAACCAACTGATGTATTTCTACATTCAGTTTCCTAAATATCACTTACATCTTTGCATTTATGTCTATTGCCAGTGCTAATATTCTATTTCAGGAATCATGACATTTCTTTGACATCCGTTTAACAATTTATACATTTTGATAGACAGAATTTGAAAGAAATACTAAAGATTTCTCTCCCTTGGTTGTTCAATCAAACACTAAACTAAGGGACACTGCAGATGGTTTAAGGTTTCTAATCAACTAATCTTAAAATAGGGAGAGTAAATGGATTGTACAAATGTTCCAATGTAATTACTTGGGTCCTTAAAAGCAGAGAAGGATGATCAAGGAGATGTGTAAGAGAGATGAGGCAGATGTCTAAATGTGGAAGGTAACTGCCCACCTGTTGGTAGTTTTGAAGGGGACCACCAGCCATGGGAAATAGGCAGGACTCTAAAAGTTGAGAATAATCCCTGGCAAACAGCCAGCATAGAAACAGGGGCCTCGGTCTCACCACAGGGAACTGAATTCTGCCATCAACTTGAATGACCCTGGGAACAGATGCTCTCCCAGAGCCTCAGGGTAGAACACAGCCCTGCCAACCTTTGATTCAGCTTTGTGAACTCAAACCATAGAACCAATTAAATCATACTGTATTTGGTCTTCTGACTGACATCAACTGTGATATAATAAATTGGTGGTGTTTTAAGCAGTTAAATTTGTGGTAACTTCTTAAGGCAGCAACTGAGAAGTAGGACAGCACCTCCCTACCTCATTCTCTTCACCAGTTACTGGAACTGAAGTATGGTAGCCAGGATGAAGACTAAAGTCCTTCAAACGGATTATAAAATACTTTAGGATCTGTTCTTCGCTTATCTCTTTTATTTGTTCTTGCTTATTGTCACCTACCAATTCCCAATGTATTTGTTCTCCATATGGCTTGTAACTCCTTTTTTCAAGCCTCAACCTCCTGACTTTGGAAAGCCAGCCCCACTAATCTTACAGATTCTGCTCTGTACATCCTATGGAAATTTAAATACTGAGTTAGATTACATTTCTATAAACTGTTGTATAGCTGCCACTAATGCCATCGCAGTGTTTTTATCATCCAGAATTATAAATCTCTGTCTACCTATTTCTAGTTTTGTACACCTATCTCCAGTTCCTATAAACTGAAATTTTATTAATTTATTTGTTCACTTATACTGTGAAAGAAGCTAACATGGTACACTGGTTGGAAATATTCCAGGAGGTAAGGAACAATGAGATGGAGTTACCAGACATGAATTTTCTGTGGAAATAATATTTAAGAGGAGACTTAAAGTAAAGAACCAAACATTGGATGACTATGAAAATGGGAACAGGTAAAAGGCATGATACCAGGTATAGACTGGGAGGCAAAATGTCTGTGCTTAATCTCAACTCCTTGTTGATTACTAGAACAGAATTTTTATTTCATTCTAATTTCAGTGAAAATGGTAAAGGTGGTGATAGGCTATATATAAAGTAGCTTGGAAAAGGCATGAAAGGTGAGTTTGAATTCATTTCCTTAATCTCAGAGAGAATGTTAGTGGATTAGTCCAAGATGCTAGCCGTGGACAAAAAAAAAGAATTTGGGTTAAATCAAAGGAATTTACTGACAACTTTAATGTGTGCATAATGGAGAAAAGTAAATCAAGAGGGCTTGCTGTTCACCGTTACATATCTAATAACATAATGCCCACCACATGACAGGTATTGAATAAATAACTATTGAATGAATGAAAGCAGGAAAGAATCACAAAATGCTTATGAGACTAAAAAGTGATTTCTTTGAGGAAAGGAAATTAATGTTATTCATGTTGGCATTAACTGCACAAAGCATGGCTCCTGTCACATATTAGGTGCCCAATAACTGTCTATGAAAGGAATAAAAATATTTTCTTGAGAGTTAAATGTTACCTCAATCTCAAATATTTTTTCTCACTTTCTATTTTTATGTTCATGTCTTTTGCCAATCTTGACTCATAAAATGAAAATACGTAAGTTAGGATGCATGACATAGTGGGTATTTAATTAAAACATACAGAAAAACAAAAACAAAATTGAGTAACTGATGGAATGACATTTTCTTTATACCTGTTATATCAGTTACTTTTCTCATTTTCTCAGACTTCTTATCAAGTGTGAAAGTTGAAAAGTAATGCACTTGTTCTGTTTCCAGTTTTTTGCAAAGATAATTCCAAGTATTTGAGCAACATTTGAATATTATGATGAATGAAAATATTTAATTTTATATTTATTTAATATTAGAATGAAGATTAATTCATTATTCTAAGCTATAATGCCAATATTTCAAAAGAGACTGAGAAACATTTCTTCACTAATTCAATTAAAACTAAAAATGTATTTTATACTAAAATGGACTTAAGTAATTTTTCTTGCTACAAAATTTAAATATAAAGATTTAAAAAATGACTAATTTTCAGGTAAATATTAACAAATTTTAGCAATCAGTAGGCTTTAAGCTCTCACTAGTCAATAGAAAATATATAGCAGTGCTGTCACTTGGATGTATTTGGAATTATATTATATATACTCTTCCTTTTTCACTAATTTCAATATATATAAAATTTTTGTTCTGAAAATATTAATGTAATATTCCTTCATTAGTGTTAAACATGTTCCACAATTTCCTTTGAGATGTATAAGAGATATTTCAATACAATATTAAAAATGAACTGTTATATAAAATCAAACACATCAAATTGTATTAAAAAATAAATATTTCATTATATAATATATGATATTACAGAATTTTTGTTTAGAGAAAAATAGTAGAAGATGGATAAGGCTACATTTAGGTAAAGCTTTCTTTCCATTTTTTTTTCTTTTTATTAGCATCCCAATTTAATTGACAATGAAGTAAAGGATTAGAAAAAAAATTTTTTGCCCAAGATAATGTATGATGTGGTCATTTTCACATAGGTCTCTTTGGCCTCAAAAACTGATATATATATATTTTTGGTCTCATTAATATACAGTTACATGAGCAACATTGTGGTTACTAGATTCCCCCCCTTATCAAGTCCCCACCACATACCCCATTACAGTCACTGCCCATCAGTGTAGTAAGATGCTATAGAATCACTACTTGTCTTCTCTGTGCTATACTGCCTTCCCCGTGCCCCACACCCAATGTTATGTGTACTAATTGTAATGCCCCTTTTTCCCCCTTATCCTTCCCTTCCCATCCATCCCCCCAGTCCCTTTCCCTTTGCTAACTGTTAGTCCATTCTTGGGTTCTGTGATTCTGCTGCTGTATTGTAACTTCAGTTTTTTCTTTGTTCTTATACTCCACAGATGAGGGAAATCATTTGGTACTTGTCTTTCTCAGTCTGGCTTATTTCGCTTAGCATAATATCCTCTAGCTCCAACCATGTTGTTGCAAATGGTAGGATTTGTTTTCTTCTTATGGCTGAATAATATTCCATTGTGTATATGTACCACAACTTCTTTATCTATTCACCTACTTATGGACACTTAGGTTGCTTCCATTTCTTGGCTATTGTAAATAGTGCTGCAGTAAACATAGGAGTGCATAGTCTTTTTCAAATTGGGCTTCTGCATTCTTAGGATAAATTCCTAGGAGTGGAATTCCTGGATCAAATGGTATTTCTATTTTTAGTTTTTTGAGGAACCCCCATACTGCTTTCCACAATGGTTTAACTAGTTTACATTCCCACCAGCAGTGTAGGAGGGTTCCCCTTTCTCCACATTTTTGCCAACAGTTGTGGGATTAATGGGATTAATACATAAATCAAGTAACATAGAAATCAAATGTACAAATACATATGAGTTGATTGCTTTTCCCACAACTCTTGATGTGTGATCAAAAACAGAATGATGAGAACCAAAGTAGTTCTCACAGCTCAGGGCTGCCCTCAGATGGTTTTGGTGTCCTTGAGAAGCTTTGTGTCCTTGGGCTAGACTCAAGGCCAAATAATGATGTTTAAGTTCATTTTAAGTTCATTTACTCAATTAATATGAGAAGTGACTTTTTGGCATTACACTTGCTCTGTTAAGCCTTGAGTCCTCTGTCTGGTCCTTTCAGATCTTTCATATCTCATCAAGTCTCCTCCCTTATCTGTGGGTCAGAGGCAGGGAGGGACCGACAAACAGTTGTTGCTGTTTGTCTTTTGGATGTTGGCCATGCTAACTGGTGTGAGGTGATATCTCATTGTGGTTTTAATTTGTATTTCTCTAATGATTAGCGATGTGGAGCATCTTTTCATGTGCCTGTTGGCCATTTGAATTTCTTCCTTGGAGAAGTGTCTGTTCAGATCCTCTGCCCATTTTTTAATTGGATTATTTACTTTTTGTTTGTTGAGGTGTGTGAGCTCTTTGTGTATTTTGGATGTCAACCCCTTATTTGATATGTCATTAATGAATAAATTTTGCCATGCTGTAGGATGCTATTTTGTTCCACTGATGGTGCCCTTTGCTGTACAGAAGCTTTAGTTTGATATAGTCCCACTTGTTCATTTTTGCTTTTGATTCCCTTGCCCATTGAGATATGTTCATGAAGAAGTTGTTGGTGTTTATATTCAAGAGAGTTTTGCCAATGATTTATTCTAAGAGTTTTAGAGTTTCATGACTCACATTCAGGTCTTTGTTTTATTTCAGGTTTACTTTTCTGAATGGAGGTAGACAGTAATTTAGTGTCATTCTCTTACATGTAGATGTCCAGTTTTGCCAACACCAGCTGTTGAAGAGGGTTTCATTTCCCCGCAGTATATTCATGGCTTCTTTAACATATATTAATTGACCATATATGTTTGGGTTAATATCTGGACTGTCTATTCTGTTTCAATGGTCTGTGAGTCTGTTCTTGTGCTAGTATCAAACAGTCTTGATTACTGTGGCTTTGCAGTAGAGTTTGAAGTTGGGAAGTGAGATCCCCCCATGCTTTATTCTTCCTTCTCAGGATTGCTTTGGCTTTTCAGGGTCTTTTATGATTCTATATGAATTTTAAAACTATTTGTTCCAGTATGTTGAAGAAGGCTCTCAGTATTTTGATAGGGATTGCATTGAATCTGTAGATTGCTTTAGGCAGGATGGCCATTTTGACAATATTAATTCTTCCTACTCAAGAGCATGGAATGAATTTCCGTATATTAGAGTCCTCTATAATTTCTCTTGAGTGTGTTGTAATTTTCAGGGTATGTAAGTCTTTCACTTCCTTGGTTAGGTTTATTCCTAGGTATTTTATTCATCTTGATGCAATTGTGAATGGAATTGTTTTTCTGATTTCTCTTTCTGCTGGTTCATCGTTGGGGTATAGGAATGCAATGGATTTCTATGTATTAATTTTGTATCCTGCAACTTTGCTGAATTCAGATATTAGTTCTAGTAGTTTTAGAGTGGAGTCTTTAGGGTTTTTTCATGTACAATATAATGCCATCTTCAAACAGTGATAGTTTGACTTCTTCCTTACCAAACTAGATGCCTTTTATTTCTTTGTGTTGTCTGATTGCCGTGGCTAGGGTCTCCAATACTATGTTGAAAAAAAGTGGGGAGAGTATACATCCTTGTCTTGTTCCTGATCTTAGAGGAAAAGCTTTCAGCTTCTGGAGGTTAAGTATGATGTTTACTGTGGGTTTGTCATGTACGGCCTTTATTATGTTCAGATACTTGCCCTCTATTCCCATTTTGCTGAGAGTTTTTATCATGAATGGATGTTGAATTTTGTCAAATGCTTTATCAGCCTCTATGGAGATGATCATGTGGTTTTTGTCCTTCTTTTTGTTGGTGTGTTGTATGATGTTGATGGATTTTCGAATGTTGTACCATCCTGCTTCCCTGGGATGAATCCCACTTGATCATGGTGTATGAACCACTTAACATATTTTTTAATTTGGTTTGCTAATATTTGGTTGAGTATTTTTGCATCTATGTTCAGCATCAGGGATATTGGTCTGTAGTTTTCTTTTTTGGTGGGATCTTTGCCTGATTTTGGTATTAGAGTCATGCTGGCTTCATAGAATGAGTTTGGAAGTATTCCCTCCTCTTCTATTTTTTGGAAAACTTTAAGGACAATGGGTATTATGTCTTCTATAAATGTCTGATAAAATTCAGCAGTGATTCCATCTCTTCTGGTGATTTTGTTCTTGGGTAGTTTTTGGATTACCAATTCAATTTCACTGCTGGTAATTGATCTCTTTAGATTTTCTATATCTTCCTGGGTCAGTCTTGGCAGGTTGTATTTTTCTAAAAATTGGTCCATTTTTTCTAGGTTATTCAGTTCGTTAGCATATAGTTTTTCATAGTACTATCTAATAATTCTTTGTATTTCTGTGGTATCCATAATGATTTTTCCTTTCTCATTTCTGATTCTGTTTATGTGTGTAGATTCTCTTTTTTTCTTAGTAAGTGTGGCTATGGGTTTATCTATTTTGTTTATTTTCTCAAAGAAACAGCTCTTTCCTTCATTAGTTTTTTTCTATTGTTTTATTCTTCTCAGTTTTATTTGTTTTTTCTCTGATCTTTATTATATCCCTCCTTCTGCTGACTTTGGGCCTCACTTGTTTTTTTTCAGTTTCAATAATTGTGACTTTAGACTATTCATTTGGGATTGTTCTTCCTTCTTTAAATATTCCTGGATTGCTATATACTTTCCTCTTAGAACTACCTTCACTGCATCCCACAGAATTTGGGGCATTGTGCTGTTTTTTTCATTTGTCTCTAAATATTGCTTGATCTCTATTTTAATTTTGTCATTGATCCATTGATTATTTAGGAGCATGCTGTTAAGCCTCCATGTGTTTGTGAGCCTTTTTGTTTTCTTCATACAATTTATTTCTAGTTTTATATCTTTGTGATCTAGGAAGTTGGTTTGTACAATTTCAATCTTTTTTTTTAACTGAGGCTCTTTTTGTGGCCTAGTATGTTGTCTATTCTGGAAAATGTACCACGTGCACTTGAGAAGAATGTGTAACCTGCTGCTTTTTGGTGTAGAGTTCTGTAGATGCCTGTTAGGCCCATCTGTTCTAATGTGTTGTTCATTTCCTCTGTGTCCTTACTTATATTCTGTCTGGTTGATCTGTCCTTTGGAGTGAATGGTGTGTTGAAGTCTCCTAAAACAAATGCATTGCATTCTATTTCATCCTTCAATTCTGTTAGTATATGTTTCACATATGTAGGTGCTCCTGTGTTGGGAGCATAAATATTTATAATGGTTATATCCTCTTGTTGGACTGAGCCCTTTATCATTATGTAATGTCCTTCTTTGCCTCTTGTGACTTTCTTTGTTTTGAATTCTATTTTGTCTGATACAATTACTACAACTCCTTCTTTTTTCTCCCTATTGTTTGCATGAAATATCTTTTTCCATTCCTTCACTTTCAGTCTTTGTATGTTTTCAGGTTTGAAGTGAGTCTCTTGTAGACAGCATATAGATGGGTCTTGTTTTTTTATCCATTCTGTGACACTATGTCTTTTGATTGGTGCATTTGGTCCATTTACATTTAGGGTGATTATCTATAGGTATGTGCTTATTGCCATTGCAGGCTTTGGATTCATGGTTACCAAAGGTTCAAGGGTAGCTTCTTTACTAACTAACCATCTAACTTAACTCACTTATTACACTATTAAAAAAACACCATCTTATAATTATTTTTTCTCTTTCTTCTTTTTCTTCCTCCTCCACTCTTTGTGGAAGTGTCTTATTCTGTACTCTTTGTGTATCCTTTGACTGACTTTATGGATAGCTGATTTAATTTTGCATTTAATTAGTATTTAGTTTGTCTACTTCTTTTGCTGTGGTTTTATTTTCTCTGGTGACAGCTATTTAGCCTTAGGCATACTTCAATCTAGAGCAGTCTCTTTAAAATATACTGTAGAGATGGTTTGTGGAAGGTAAACTCTCCACTTTTGCTTATGTGGGAATTGCTTAATCCCTCCTTCAAATTTAAATGATAATCTTGCTGGATACAGTATTCTGGGTTCAAGGCCCTTCTGTTTCATTGCATTGAATATATCATGCCATTCTCCTCTGGCCTTTAAGGTTTTTGCTGAGAAGTTTGATGATAGCCTGATGGGTTTTCCTTTGTAAGTGATCTTTTTTCTCTCTCTGGCTGCTTTTAATACTCTGTTCTTGTCTTTGATCTTTGTCATTTTAATTATTATATGTCTTGGTGTTGCCCTCCTTGGGTCCCTTGTGTTGGGAGATTTGTGGACTTCCATGGCCTGAGAGACTATTTCCTTCCCCAGATTGGGGAAGTTTTCATCAATTATTTCTTCAAACACACTTTCTATCCCTTTTTCTCTCTTCTTCTGGTCCCCCTACAATGTGAATATTGTTTCATTTGTATTGGTCACACAGTTCTCTTAATATCCTTTCATTCTTAGAGATCCTTTATTCTCTCTCTACCTCAGCTTCACTGCATTCCTGCTCTGATTTCTATTCCATTAATGGTCTCTTCCACCTTGTCTAGTCAGCTCTTAAATCCTTCCATTGTTTCATTTCTGTTATCTCCCTCCTGAATCCATCCCTTAGCTCTTGAATATTTCTCTTTAGCTCCATCAGCATGCTTATGACTTTAATTTTGAATTCTTTTTCAGGAAGATTGGTGATTTCAGTCTCACCAAGCCCCTTTCTGTTGTTTGAGGGATTTTGGATTGAGCAAGGTGCTTCTGCCTTTTCATGGGGATGGAAATGGTCACCAGTGAGTGATGCATGTGTCAGCTGGGAGAACAAAGTCCCTTCCTGCTTGGCGGTCCCCTTGCCTGTCTCCGCTGTCTGTGCCAGTTAACTGCACACAGGGAACAGCCTCTGGGTTAATACCCTAAGCTGCCATGGGAGAGGAGGCCCTTGGGATGGTCTAGGGCACTGGTGGGAGTGGGATTTGCAGACCAGCATCATGTGTTCTGCCACAGCAGAACCTCTTCTTGCCTCCTGGTCTCCATGCCTATTTCCACTATCTGTGCCAGTCAGCCACACACAGAAAGCAGCTTCTGGGTCTGGGCCAGTTAGCCGCACTCAGGGAGAAGCATCTGTGTTAAGCTGTGTGGTTGCTTTAGGCGGTGCTGCTCTCTGGCTGGTCTGTATCAATGGTGGGGATAGCTGGTTTGATTACAAGTGCCAGAGGGGAGGAAGGAATGGCAGGCTGCTTATCTCCATGAGGGTCCTCAGAGCTGCATTGCCAACCAGGGGGATAGGGTACCTGAAATTCCTTAAAGTTCCCAACCTGCTAGGCTGAATGTGCCAGGACGATTTTGTCCACCTGTTAAACCTTTGTCCCTTTAAGACTTTTAAAGCACCTGTTTTCTTTTGTCTCAGGGCAGCCGGCTGTGGGAACCTGTTCACAGTTGTAGTCTCGGATTTTGCTTTTCTGCTCCTCTAATATCCAGAGTACTGTGCCATGTGTGTCTGTGTTCCTGGGGCAGATTACTAGGGCTGGTTATTTAGTCGTCCTGTGATTCCACTACCCCATCCTGCACTTTGATTCTTTTCCTCCCAGAGTTTGCCTGGGTTGGGGAGTGCTCGGGTCCCACCAGGTTACGGCTTTGTATCTTACCCTCTTCCATGAGTTGTTGGGTTCTCACAGATGTTTACTGGCTGTTGTACTGTATCTTCTATTCACTCTTTTAGGAATAGTTGTATTTGCTGTATTTCCAAAATATATATGGTTTTGGGAGGAGATTTTTGCCACCCTACACACACCGTCATTTTTTCCTCTCTTTCTTCCTGTTTATAAATAGATAACCAAAGAATATCCTATCCTCAGTGTAAATCCTCCTTTTTTTTTTTCCTTCTGAGCATTTATAAGGAAGAAGGGTTTATGTGAGTTTTTCCCAGCACGTTAACTTTGGTAGGTGTTTCAAAAAGTTATTCCTTAGACATGGTGGGAGTAACAGAATGAATAATAATTATCTTAAAGTGGGTCAATGAGATGCTCCCTCTACCTACCCATCCCTTATTTTCTTTAATAATTACCTAATTTATTTTTCCAATATATTTACTGACTGCTGGCCATGTCCTAGAACCATGAGTTACACTGTTGAAAAAGGCATATATGGTATTTATTCTCATGAGTTAATCATCTAGTCTCAAAAACAAAAATATGTAGATGCAAATTATAATAGAACCTACAAAAGACAAAAATCAATTTAACAAATTAATGTTTTCTGCTTGAACTTCTTTGCTTTTTATTTCATACCTACTACTATTATAAAATGGAAACAAAAAATAGGATGAATTCAGGCATTAGGAAGCCACCAGAAGGTTAAATTGTTCCCCCCACACACACCTCACCCCCAGCCAAGATATAGCCTCCAGGAACCTGAATTGTGACTTGATTTGGAAAACATATCTTTGCAGATATAATTAAGTTAAAGATCTCAAGCAAGAACATTCTAGAATTAGGTTGACCTCTAAATCTAACAACAGAGGTTTTCATAAGAGATGGGCAAGGGAAAAATTGGGGGAAAGATGTACACAGAGAAAGCCAAGTGAAGATGAAGGCAGAAATTGGAGTTATGCAGCCATCAGTCAAGAGCCACTGGAAGCTGAAAAAGGTGAAGAGCGTTCTCCCTAGAACTTTCAGGAGCATGACTCTGCCAATACCTTGATTTAGGTCTTCTGGCCTTCAAAACTATGAGAAAAATAATTTCTGCTATTTTAAGCCACCAACTTTGTAGCAATTTGTTGTGAGAGCCCTAGGAAGCTAATGTAGATTGACTTTGCCTGACTTCTAGTTCCATTTTTAAAAGGTTACAGAAAGATAGTTACAGAAGCATAAAGGCCAGGTGGTGGCTATTTCCATTCTCTAAATGGGGTGTGGTCTGGTCTGGACTAACACTTGGGTTGAGATAGAAGCAGTGGATGCAGGGGGACATGTTGCAAGGGAGAGATGGGAGAAGGGTGAGATCAATATGACCCTCAGCATGTCCCTTGGAATAGTTGAGTGGATAGTGAAAAGTAGGCAGATAGTAGATGAGAGGGTGGGTTTGATTCAAATATTGAAAAAAGGAGATGGAAAAGAAAAGAAGAGAAAATGTCACAGTGAATTTCAGTTCATAAGAGCAATCTAAATATACAGGTTCTCTCTCTCTCTCACACACACAGACACACACACACACACACACACACACACACACACACACACACACACACACTTGTGCTCTAAGCCCCTATCTCAACTACATACTTAATGTGGATTACAGTTCCATGCATTTGAAAGCCCCTCTTTTAAGGTATAAGAACATTAATACAAAAAGTTTCCTCTCTTAAGGGACTCATAGGTCCCTTTGAGAGGAAGGCAAAGGACACAATAATCACAAAGAGAAAGATTTCAGAGGGTGTGGGTGATGCAGAGAGGAGGGGACAGCTCATCTTAATCCAGGGTAGGATGGTAGAATGATTAGTGGTTCAAGATGGAGTCATAGACATGGATGGAAATGTCTCACTTAGCCAAGGAAGAGGAAAATGCTTCCTAATAAAGTGAGCATGATATGCAAAACCAATGATATAAGAAAGGGCATACTATGTTGAAAGCATTTTAGTACTGAATAATAGTAGCAAATGTACATTAGAGAGTATATTTATATGGCAATGGGGTGGCCTATATGGAGGCAAGAGATAGGATCAACTGATTTTAATATGTCATACAAAAGATTCTGGCTTCTATCTTTGAAATTTGGGAAGCTGCTAAAAGATTTTAAAAGGTGGAGTCCAGAATCTGGTGAGAGTTTTGGAGATACTATCCTGGAGGTGTGACATAGCAGAGAGAGGCTAACACTCCATGTCTGTGCTGAATGTATGACTGCAGGAAGAATTTAAGAGTACACACTGGCTTCAACTAGTACAGAGAGGTAAGTTACTGCTCTTATTTGTTTGAGACAAATACACCTACAGACACTGAGGATAAGAGCAATGACCGATGGCACTCTTTTGAGGATAAGAACACTCTTTGGCGATTCTCTTCTGTTTTCATGCTCCAGAAATAATAAATATTTATTAAGGTGGAAGTCTGAAGAAAAGTTTTAGGATCAAATTGGGGGAGACTTTAAAACAAGGAAACATGAGTAGAAACATCTAACTCCAAGTTTGAAAATACAGTTTCTCTCTCTCTGATAGTTTGGATTATTGAGCTGTGTCACGACGTATAAGAAAAAAGTCACTCATAGGATCTTAAAATGTTATCTATCCCCCACAAAAAATTGTTCATATTGTTTTGGCAATATAGTATTATTTAATTCAATAAAGTTTCATGAGTTCCTACTAGGAATAGTCTTCTAAATTGTGAGTTACAAAGATGAAGACTGTGCTTAATTTTGAGTAGCTCAAATCTTATGAGAAAAATACAATTTTTAATTATAAGACTATGATAGATCTTATGAAAAAGATTCAAATAATTTTCTTTCAAACTATAGAGTACATGGTTGGTGGGGAAAGGATGTACTAATTATGATAAGTGAGATCTAGGAAGACTTTTTAGATGAGGTAGAATCTATGGAATATATTTAAGTTTGTGGGCAACTGGAGGTAGGGACACAGCTTCTTTTAGATGAAATAATCTCTAAATGCCAGAGTGATTGTTCTGAGAATCAATGAGATATGTTTTAACTTGTTAATAGCATCAGAAATTCTGTCATGCAACAAGGTGATGCTCTTGATAATGTTCAGGCTCTGTTGGGGGAGCCATTGCAATACATTATATGATTCACAACTCTCTTCACATTTGCTAGGTCCTCTCATTAGCTTTTTCTTTTCTTTATCTAAGTCTTACTTGTAATCCATTCATTTATTCTTCATCAGATTGAAGGGATTTTGTTGCAAGTTACCACAACCACAGATTTAAATAATTTAAAGGGAATTTACTGGATTACATTATTAAAACATTCAGAGGTAGGGAAGGCTTCAGGCTATGTTTAATATCCTTCCTCAGATCATACTAATCTCTTTCTATATTTCTTATTTCATCCTCCTTGATGTGGACCTTAATCTCATACTTTTTCTTCTTAGGTCTCAGTTCTAGTCCCACATTCAGTGGATGTCTCCACATTTATACTGTTGATTGAGCCTCATTTCCCCTGACCATCAAGGAAAACCTACAACTTTTGGTCTGATAAGATCAATTTAGATCAGGTGCTCCTCCCTGAACCAAATCCTGGGGTAAGAAAAATGAGATTAGACTGAAGTTGTCAATATCTGTACTACTGACATTAGAGTCAGATAATTTTTTGATGGGGGGAAGAATAATCCTCTGCATTGTAGATGTGTAAGGACATTGCCTGGCCTCTACTCACTAGACAACAATAGCAATCCAGACTACAACCTTCCCCTTGTAAAAGGGTTTCTGGATATTGCTGAACGTCTATTGGAAAGCAAAAATGCCCCTAGTTGAGAACCACTGTATCAGGTTTATAGAGTGAGGTCTAAACCCTAAGCCAGGGGTTGGGAAGAAAATGGTGTGTAGATTGTAATTTTCTTATTTGAGGAAAATTAAGAGAAAGGAAGAAAGATATAGCCAAATGAAAAAATTATCTGAAAAAATTAATTTTCTTATTAATTCATTCATTGAACAATATGTGTATGGCAATATGTGTAATGACAAAAATAATATATGAATTACAAACTTATTATATGTGTGAAAATATGATGTGAATTACAAACCTGTTATATGTGTGATGACATGATAGGAAAAGTGAAGACTGGGTTAAGCCTGGAGTCTATGACTTAATGGTACACACAGTCTACAATTCAAGTTATAGCCCTTCTGGGATTTTAAAGTAACATTTGTCCCTATAGCTTTCTGAGTGTAACTCTGATATAACTCTTATTACACTTTTTAATCATTTACATTTCTGTTTCAGCCCTAAGTATGTTGTAATATCCTTGGTAGATATTATTTCTCCCTGCTATATATCACCAGTGCCCAGTACAAAGTAGGCTCTCATTAAATATTTTATGAAAGAAGGAAACTTTTTTATACAACAATTGTCATTCTCATTAATGCCAAAGATTTTTGATAGAGAATCTCTATATCTAATAATGGCTGTTGTGCTGCAAAAATCTCATGATTAATAGTAACATACCTGATCTTACATTCTTGTTTACAGTTTGATTTTATATAAGCTGTGATAAAATGTGGAGGAAAAGACTTATGAGCTCCCATACAGTAGTTATAACCTGATCTAATAGGTACTATACCAAAGCTTCATTTGACATGGTCATAATTTATACTAGCCAACTGCCATGGCTTTTATATCACTTGAGTATTAAGAGCTACTTTTGGATATATATACATATGTGTGTGTGTGTATACACATATTTTCTAGATGTAATTTATTAGTATCTGAAATAATGTATCAAAAAGATGCTATAAAATTTTTAATGGCAGATATATTAATTGATAATAGCAGGTAGTAAGTAAGAATGAACTACTACTGGGGAATTTGTTAATATATGAAGAGAACTAACAGAATCCTTAAGTCAAGGAAAGCAGTGGTTTATTCCAAGAACATCAGGACTGTATGAAACTGGAGAGAAGCTGCATGCCTTGGATGCAACTAACCTAGCAATTCATGTTAGGTATTAATAGGGAAAGTGTTGACTCTGTTTCAATGCCTTAAAATTTGGTGTAGCCCTTACCTGAAAAGCTATCAGTATCCTATAAATAGAGTATGCAAGTTATAAAAATTCAAACTGGTCCCCAACAACAAAATCTGAACCCTCACTGCACATCTCAGTCTTGTTCCTTATCTGGTTGACTTTAAATCTCTAATTTCAAGTTCATTTCCTAATTTGGGATCCATGCTGCCATGTAGACCTCAGAATAAGTGTCTTTTTAAGGCATCATCATCACTGTCACCATATGACAAGTGTTATATGATCATCAAGATTCTGAAGTCATTACTTATGATCACTGCCCTTAATCCTGAAAACACTTGGAGATGGTTACTCACCCCTCATGTGATGGGCAGAATCCTAAAATGGTCCCCATGATTTCCTGTTCCTTGGGTGGATGCCCTGCATCTAATATCTGGGGCTGTGAAGAACAAGGATTTTATTTCTGTGATTAGGTTATGCTATGTGGCCCATATATGACTTTAAGAAGGGAGATTAAGTGAACCTGATTTAATCACATGACCCCTTAAAAGCAGAGATCACTCCTACTGGTTGATAAATCAGAAAAAAGCACTCTGGCTGGCCTGGGGGAAAGCAAACACCATGTTGTGAGCTCCCCTGGAAAAGGACAGCTTCTGGGAGCTGAACAGTGCCAGCAAGACGGCTCTGGGGGAAGGGGAATATAGTACCACAAGTGCAAGGAATTCGTGTCTGCTGACCACAGGAACAAGCTTAGAATAAATTTTTTGGTTTCATCTGAGACTCTGAGTGAGAAACCAGCCCAGCTGACACCTTCACTTCAGTCTTGAGAAGAGAAACCAGCCATCCTGTTCCAGATTTCTGATCTGCAGAACTATGAACTCATAGATTAATGTCATCTTCAGCCATTCAATGTACGGAATTTTCACTACTCAGCAATAGTCAACTAGAATGCTTTATATGTATTTTAGATAGCCATCAACTTGGTGAGAAATCTGGTGAGTAATAAAGCATAATGGATAAGAGTATAAATTTTGTGATGGGAGTTCCTAGGTTTGAATTCTAACTCTGCCGTTTACTAGCAATGTGACTGAGAAAACTGTGTAATCGTTGTAAAACTAATTTCTCTTTTGAAAGTGTAGATGATGGCAAGATACCCTTCCAAGAATTACTAAGAATATTAGAACACATGAAGGAGCTAAAGTTTCTCTGTTGGAGCCAGGCTCATTTAAATGTTCAGTATATAGTGGCTAACATTTTTACCACAATGTCACAAATTAAACATTCAGGGCTTGGGGAAGTGAGACATTTAGCCCGAATCACAAACCTACTAAGTTGTGAAGCAGGTTTTCCACTCACACTTGTCCAGCTCTGCAATCTCTGTGCCTACCCCTGTTGAACGAATCCCGCTGTACTTCAACACCACCCTTGGAGGAGATTCTTACACGTCTGTCCTCAAGCGTATAAGCTTCTAGGGTCTGCGGTAACTAATATCACCAGCTGTGGGGAGGACATGTCACAAACCTAGAGGAAACATAGATCATGAAAACATAAATCCAGGCCCTTTCCATAAATCTTCATGTCTTTAGGACTCTAGATCCCTAATATAACAATCCTTTGACACATTGTCTGAAAAATGCAACGGGAATCTCTTGCTTTCTACATTTTTCTGCTAGGGCTCTGTGCAAAAGTGCTGTGATGTGTTCCTGACCTTTTCTCTTTCCCTTGCTAACCTTTACCTGCCTTCTGTTAGCAATTAGAACCTCCCCCCAGGTATAAACAATTCCTGCCTGCAGCAGAACACCCAGGAGACTGACAGCCCACCTCACTTGGTGTACAGATAGCTAAGAAGTATCAGCAATCCTGTAACCTGTCCCCATCTGTAATAGTTCAGGGGAAATATTATATTTACTCATCTGAAATTATTTAAACTTTTTCTATGGTAAGTGAAATCTGAAAGGCATGGTGCAATGTTACTAGGAAAGAACATTACTAAAAAAATTCAGATTTTTACAATTTCACAAACCAAAAAGAATAACTCTAAAATGGAAATTTGGCCTCTACCAGGTATCCAAACAGGCAGATTTTCTCCCCAGTTTACAGACTGTGCTGTGATGAAAATATGGACAAATTGATTGGGTTAAGAAAGATAATCACCTGGTACAAAAGTAACTGCTAAGTGTTAACAAATTTAGAGTGCTCTAGTGGAGGAGAAATAGCTGCAGGCTACAAAAGCTGGCCTCTGCAAGTTCTATTTCACACAAATAATTATTTCAAGAAACAAATGAAGCCTTATTTATTGGCAGTACGACACGGATCCTTGGTGATCACCAGTGAAAAAGGAAACTGTGAAATTAATTCTTACTAAACAAAACAGTACTCAGTCCAGCAAAGCTGTCCATTGAATTTCAGTTGGGATTTAGGCAAATGATTATCACCTCAGGTCCTTTGAGCTCTGCAGCCCATGCTCTATATGTTTGCACAACAGTCTTCCAGTTGGGCATTTCACGTTTATTATGCATTGATCTATAACATATGCCAAGGTTTATTACCTGTGATATGTAATGATGAGATATAGGCAAAGGAAGAAATGCTTAAAATGGCTTCATCTATCAAAATTATCACTCAAATTAATTTATCTTATGTTTTAATAAGAAAATCATTCATTAAGAGCTTTGAATTAGTTACTGCTTTTTTTTTTTTCTTCAGGTTCCTAGAACCCAGTAAAGGAGAAAAACAATCACTCTAAAACTATCATAAACATGCAAACCGTGACTTCGCAGACACAGGAGGAAAAAAATGTATAATATCAAGTTGTCCTTGCCTAAAGACATAAAAGTATTTTCCTTTTCTTTTCAACTATTTTATTTTAGAATTGTATATACTAGTGTGTAAACACCACTGTATAAACATTTTTAAAATGACTCTGGGGGTCATGGTGAAGGAAAGCCTGATTTCAATATTTGTCTACTTTCTTGGTGTAAATATTCCCCCCGTGGCTAATTTCAATTTACCAACATATCATCATTAAAAGTTGGGAAGAGATGCCCACAATCAACTCACCTGAGCCTGTGGGACCTGGCTCCAGCACACCATGGGTTTATAGTTCTGTTATCATAACAGCTCATGAGCAATGCCCCAAGAAAAATGACTTAAACATTCCCTGTAGTAACTTACTTTTCCTTTCATTGGTCCTATGTTTTTATTATTTTTATTTATTTGTCTGCATTTCTCACGAGAATGAAGATTTTCTGTTGGTTTACTCATCCATAGTGACTAGCACAATTCTTAGACACAATAAATGCTCAATAAACATTGGTAAAGGATTTCCCTGAATTATCTCATCTTACTGGCTCCCAAGACTCATAGGAGCCAAAATCATGCTTAATGCAAACATATTTTTACATGCTTAGTTTGCCAGTATTTTAAGAAAAATCTCAAACCTGCTGTACATCCTTCTCTCCTTGAATTCCCAGGCTGTCTTTGTATTTTCTTGGACATTGAACACAAAGCAGTTATTCTCAAGGGTATGTAGAAAACATACTGACTTCAATAACAGTATTTTGCATGCCTAGTAGGAATTACTTTATCACTTTTCATCTTTAAAACAACTCAGAGAGTCATGTATCCTTTCGCACACACACAAAAAGTTATTTGCACAAGAGCGTAAAATCAGTAGGTCAACCTGGAGCTGGGAATGGAACAAACTATGTTCTCTGCTTAATTCTCTCGTTATTCCCTGATAGAGCCCAGATAAGAGTCACACCTTTTTGAGTAGGCCCACCTGCCGTCTCAGAGAGACCTAGGTCTCATCTTACTTAGGCTACAAGCATTCTCTGAAGGACACGTCAGCAAGCCACAAGCCCACTTTTCCCCTGGCCCATCTCCTGAAAACCCACCAAAAGACCTGGCCATAAAAAGCCTCTTAGCCTGTAAGAGACACCTTCTTTGTTCTGTTCACCAGAACAAAGGGGTTCCTCTCAGGTTTAGCAATAAACCTGCTTGTACTGTGTAGTTCATATACCTTCTTTTCCTTTTATTCCCTTGTACCACATTGCAAATATTTTATTATTTAACAGGAAGATCAATCACATTGAGTTCTACTATACAAGGGTCAGCTTTGTCCTAAGTGTTGAGGGGACCAGGATCCAGATAAGCACCTGTTCTAATCTTTCAGACAGGAGCTAAGGGTAGATGTGTGTGACTTAGTAGTATACACTGGTATTTGTGCTACAGTAGAGTTATTAACATAATGTTATGAAACTAAGGATAGTGGGGGATTATTTTTACTTGCAAATCAGTAGTGTCACAAAGTAGTTTCTGTTCAGTGATTCACAGAGTGAAAGCATCTAGTTTTGAATCCATTTTGAATATGATTTGAAATCACTGATGTCATTAAATCATATCTTTTTATTTTGGTGAAATGTTTAAATCGTTCTTTAAAGATTTGCACTTTAAATATTTTCTGTTCTCTTATTTTTAGTGCCATGATCTTTGGAATAGCTGCTATCTTTCCTTGTCCCAAACCTAATAAAAGGTAAGTGAGTAAGGTAAAGCATAGTCAATTAACTTGTAAAGAATTACATAAATGGAGTATTTCAATCATCTACTTTGAAGCGTGTTTTTTTTAAATCAATTTTTTATTGTTATAATGTTCTCCTTATATACATGCATATATATTTTTAAACATTCTGGGAAAATCTCATAGAATACAATGCCATGACCATAATTGTGAGAGTTTATTCAAAATAACCTAGTATTTATTGAATACATTTCTTTGTATTATGGTGAAAACATCAAATTAAAAACTATTAGGGGGATTAGTATACCTCATAATGTCCAGTAACAAACCTAAAATTTTAGGGAGTAGTCATATGCACTGCTTGCTGTATGGTATAGATTTCAAAGAGAAAATTTAATTTAAAATCTGAATACTGTCCTCATTTTTACTCTTACATTTTTTGAATCTATCTCACTTTCTCCTCTCTCCATTTTCCTGTCTCTTCCAACATAATCATTCCCACTCCAAAAATGCATTTCTTATCTTGCTTTTATTATAAAGCAAAGAAGGGGAAAAAAGCTTTCTCAAAAGATTTCAGAGACCGGCAGTCATCATGCTCAGGGCTAGGAGCTGTTCCCTCTGCTCAGCTGGCTGCGCAGTAGTCATTTCCCTTCCTTTTGGGTCACAGCCATCCTCCAGTGTGTGGTATTGTGGTGGATTATAAGTCAAACTGAAAGTCTCTGCCATAGACATGGGGTGGTCACACTGCCATAGTTTGACTGGTCAGTCTTTCTCCTGTGGGAATTGCAGAGAAATAGAGCTGGAAGCTGGAAGTCCTTCACAGCAAACCACATTCGGTGCCGCCATTCACAGCTGCCATGGTGGACACCATCAGACATCTCAGTCTACTCATTTCTGTTAAGCTTCATAAATCAAGGCAGAGCAACTCACCCTGCCCCTCCGCTCTTCCGCTCATGCAATTCCGCTCATGTGGGAGGAGAGACCTCCCACAATTAGTCTGCACCCAGTGCAAACATTCTACTGGCAGTTGGCCTCAGAACATACTCCCTTTCTTCTCCCTCTTCCTCTTGCTGGTGGTGGCGCCCTCACCCAGGGACTCCTACGCCTGGATAGTCCCGAGTAATAAACATTTAGTTATTTATGACCTCGTCACTGGTGTGGTGTTTTTTAATAATGACACCTGTAAAGTGGGGAGAATGGCTGAACCGACAGAAGGTAAAGGTAGGACCATAACAGGAACCTTGGATTTTGAGGGAAAGTGTGAAAAAAGCAGTTGGAGTTTATCCATTCTGGCAGAAGAAGCCATAGGATACGTTTGAGTAGTTCGTCTCTACTACTGCGACTGCTGGGTTTCTCACTTCTCGGAGTTTGGTTCTGCATCCTGCCATTTGATGGCGTGCATTCCCCAACCTTTAGATAAATAATGAGTCAAATGTAGATTATGCCGCAACCAAAGAAGTACAAATGGATATAAATGATGTAATGGGTTAATGAGACTAGTCCTCTATTTGGAAAAAATGCAAATTAAAACTATCCCTTAATATACCCTCCCCCCACAACATACGCATGTATATTCACACATTCGAACACACACAGTCATCTTAACAGCTGGCCGAGCCACAGGTTGTTTCTACTAATCCATAAAGGTCCATCCAGTCTACTCCTCGCCTCTGTGGTCACCCATATTCTCTTCTTTTATTCAAGAGGGACATTTTTTTCTCTCCCCTATCTCCCAGGGTTCTGATCACAGCAATGTATTCTGACTCAAATAGTAAAAATAACTGACATTTATTTAATGCTTACTGTGTGCCAGACACAGTTCTAAGTGCTTTATGCTCCTATTTCTTCCTCAAAGCAGGCATTATTTTTAATAGCCCGTTATGTAAACGAGGAAATCAAGTTTGCAGTAAGAAACTTGCCCAGAGTTTCACAGTTTAAATGGCAAAAACAGAACTCGACTCAGGTATGTCTCATTTTATTATTACCCACAATGCATACAACTTATCTATTTACACTTTGCTTATGTGATTCTCTCAGCCTGTCTGCACTGGAACCGGGGAGCATGCGATGGACATTGGATTTGCCTAGTGTCTGACAGAGTGCTTAGCACATTTTAGGAACTCCATGAATGTCTGTTAATTTTTTGTAGAGTTCAAAAGATATAACAATATAACAATTCTTTCACTTTTTGAAGAGCTCTTTTGATATAATTTCAGCTTAGACTAAGTGTCTTTCAATGCAGGTGGAAATTTCAGTTAGCAGTTGCTCAAGAAAGAATTTGAAAAAATAGAAGCTGCAGCTGTGACAAGCACTCAGTGAATATATTACATAAACCTATAAATGAAGGAGCTTAAATATCTGCATGTTAGAGAAAAGAGCAAAAGGATTTGAAGATTATCAGCTGATAATCAGAGACAGGAAAGCTCTAGAGAGAGTATTATTGAAAAATATCAACCACCAGCAAAATATGCTCCAAAGTGCATGTATGAGATGGAGCTAATTGTTCCATTTCCACCAGCAACTAAGGAAATATGATCTTGTATTTCAGCTCTATACCTTCAGACTTTATATACTTCCGGGAAAGTTAAAGTCCCCTTGCTTAAGATAGCATGACCCTATGGAGATTTTTTCTTAAAAAATAAATTGTTTCTAAATGGTAGGAACAGAATGTTGATGGTAAAAGAGACCTGCTATCTGAGAAAAGCAAGATGGCCCTCTAGGTACAACACTGCACCACAGACTCCAGGAGACAAGACGATATAAACAGAGAGAAGCTGGAAAATGTGATAGGCAGGGCTGGCTTTAGGCACTTTGTTGCTGAGGCGCCCACATACACGGCAAGCTCCCCAAGGATCATTTTAAGTTGCTTATTTAGCGTGACCTGTGGTCATTGTGTGATGTGTATCAACAAAAACCAGAGATGTATTCATGAGAAAAGGCTGATTTTTCTCTCACCCAAAGCAGTGAGCTCCCTGAGCTTTCAGAGTCCTCCAAAAGCCAAAAAGAAGTAATGAAGTTAATAATGGAGGCAATTAAGGTTTGAATGTGACTTACATCTGTCACAGTCCACATATCAGGAACTATTCATACCTAAATATCTAGACACAGATTTTGGTCACTTACCTATAGATAATGAGACTTCATGCTCTAGAGCCATTTTCACTCTCCAAATTAGGTGCATTCCAGGCTTTTGGTGTTGTGGTATATTTATAGTGCTGAATCTACTTCAGTGTATTGAGGCCAGCTTATGTCTGCAGAGCAAGAAAGGAAGTAGAAATGCTCAGAATAAGTAAAATTCTGAAGTCTACAAATAAACAATGAAAGTACGCTTCTAAGGAAATGTGCTTTATGTAATAAATGTGGAGTGAAAATATGCTAAATCAACCCCCACCTATAACAAGTTGCACGTGAGTATACAGATGGTTCCAAATGATTGTTGCTAGTGAGGCTGTGACAGGTCTGTGGACCCTACACACACTCTCCCCAAATCCTCTCCCTTCTGATACCCACTTCAGAATTCTGTTTAGCTTTGTCTTTTCTATTATCAAATTCAAATGACAAATGCCGACCTTCCTCCCACAGGCATTTAATAGACCAATTCTGACTTTTCATCAATGCATTTTTAATTCTTTGCAACTGGCATGTGACCATAGTGAGTTGTGAGACAGAAAATACAACTTCTGCCAATTAGTTCTTGTGGGGTTTTTGGTCTTGTTCAGGGGTGGTGGTACTGTGGGGACCTCCCCCATCAGGACACCCCTATTGTTTCATTTCAGTCCCACCACAGGTGAGCAGCAAGTCTCCCTTCTCCTCCTCCTCCCTCAGCCCTAAAGCAATTGGCCCTCAATTCCCTTAGTACTGAAACCTGGGATTGCTACTATTTTATGAGAGAAATACACTAGTGCATTTCCATTTTCTTCAGCCACTATAATTTTGAGTTTCTTTGTTACAGCTTAGATAAAAACAGTGGTTAGTAGAAGAGGTGATCAAGATAAATAAGTTATCATATTTTCAGAAATGAAGTCAAAATACTCTCTGTGTGCATTCAGTTCTTATCAGGGAATCTAGGTCTTCTACCATTTTGGTTTGTTTGCTTTAAGTGGTTGGTGTGTTTGGCTGGTGTTTGGGTACAGTGGGGGTTGCATGTGTACAGACTGCTGCTGAATGGCAGGACAGAGGAGGCAGAGAGTCCAAGATGCTCAGGACGTTTGCTATGCTCCTTGCTCATCTGGAGTACAGGGACTCAGCTCTTTGCTGATCCCAGGTCATTCTCTCTCTTCATCTAATTTTAGTTACCAGTTGACCTCCTCACTGCTCTTCTTTCCAGATCCAGTTTTGTTAGTCTCCCTAAAGAAAAAGCCAGTACTGCAATCCACTAATACATTGAAGCTATAACTCTCTGACACGCTAGTTTGAAGTATTTCTTATCTTACCCGTACATAGTGACACTGTGGTAAACACTGTGCATGTGTGTTAAACTGCTCATTGTTTTACTGACTAGTACTGAAGAAAGAATGGAGTTTAATTTGAATTTGTCTAGTGCATGAGGTACATGATCTTGGGTTTGGTGACCTGGTTCACCAGGATCAACTGGAAAGCTGTGGACTGTTTGTGGTCCAAGATGAGTCCATGATAAGAACTTTAAATTAAGAAACAAAACAAAATCCAGAAATAGGTCAAGAAGTCAAGGAGATTTTATATGATAGGTTGGACATAGTAAAATGTATTTGAAATCTAAATTATCAACAATCTAGAGCAATTCATAAAAGTTCATTCTATGATACCTGTGTGTGTGTGTGTGTGTGTGCGTGTGTGTGTGATAAGTACTGTTTATACACATCCTATATTAGGTGCAAGTCCAGGCCACAAATGCAGGCAGGCATGATATGTGACTTTCACACTACACAACAAAACTATTTCTATGTTATACTCAGTTTTGATGGATGTTAAAAAAATACCAGCCACATAAGAATTGCTGTCTATGATATGCTTGGTTTTTCCAATATATGAAGGAGTGGTGGTGGTAATATTTGCATATTGCCCCAAGATTGTGAATGGGAACGTCTGGCATTTTCTGGCCATCTATTCAATCTGGTTTCCTTTGAGGTATACCTGGTCCTGCCTCACCTTTGCTATATGAAGGTTGCAGCTAAATTGTCCCATCTTCCCAAACATGAGGTCTCTCTAAATCTAGGTCTAGCCAAGCTCATGTGTTATTCTTTTCAGGCAATTCCAAAGCCTCTAGTAACTCTCTGATGGAGCTCAGACTCTCTCCATCTAGAGACAACAATCTTAATTTCCAACACTCCTTCGCCCATGCCTCTCAGAGCACAGATTTTTAATCGCCCTGAAATATACTTTAAAAAGTGAAGAATTCATACACTTTACTTTCAGATCACCCAAATCCTTTCTGAAGTTTCTCTTGTCCTTTTGTTCTCTTGAGTTTGGAAAAGAAAGAACTTCATTTTTCAGGAAAACTCTAGCACATGGACCTTTTGCTTCTACCTCATCACATCTGACTCCAAGTGGGACCTGTATTTCCCATTCCAGGAAGTGAGAAACACTAACTCAGTCTCACCACATATTCTTCTAAAATGTTTTGGTCTTACATCTGGTCCTCAGCTTTTAAAACCAAATAGATGTATGACCAGTTTAAGAAGTCAAGGAAAACCTATGCTCAGTGAAATATCAAAATAGCTTCTTGCTGTATATTACTTGCATCTACACTGAACATTGTCATTTTATGTTTAATTTCATTTCAAATGGACACACTGAATGGTCATCGTAAATATGATTAACTCAGTTTTAGAAATAAGCTAATAATATTCAGATAGGTTAAGTTGTCACCCAAACCTTGGAACTAGTCTGGAACTCAAGTCTAGTGACAGTTCATGATTATAGCATGCATCTTAGAATATTTCAAGTTATCTATACGTTTTCCCCTACAGGACACTACTAACAGAAAAATAGAAAGAAAAAAGAAAAACAATTTGTTCAATTTCTAACAAATGATCAAATACACTTATTACCATATGAAACAAGCTGTGTACTTGTTTTTAATATACACATTGTGCTAGAACATGTAAAGATACATTGAGCATCTGGAGGAAACCAAGAAGTATCCTGAAGTCCACATGTTCTTTCCACAATTGTTTAGTATACCCATTTTTGCCATTTGAAGCATGGATGTTATTTATCACCGTAACATGTTTACAGATTCAAACTTCACAATTTCAAATAACAAGTATCCAAGTCGATCAAAATACATATCATCTTGTTAGTTATACCCTTAGACTAGTAGTTTTTCAACCCTTGCTCTATATTAAAATTGCCTGTGAAGATTTAGATTTCCAGAAATTATGATTTAATAGATCTGGGTTGGAACCCAAGTTTAGAATATTATAAACTAGCCCTTCTAGATCATTCTAAAGTACAGTTGGGATTGAAAATCACTTTCCTAAAAAATTCATAATCTGCCTGTGTTGTACTTAAACTAAGGTAGAGAACAACAGCTCATTTGCATTGAAAAGGCTACACTAATTCCTGGTAAATCTCATCTCATCTCATCTCATCTCATCTCATCTCATCTCATCTCATCTCATCTCATCTCATCTCATCTCATCTCATCTCTCTCTCTCTCTCTCCCTCTCGGTGTGTGTGTTTGTGTGTTTCTGTCTGTTTCTCTCTCCTCCTTCCTTTTTCTCTCGATATCCTCTAGAAGGGGAAACAACCTAGGAAGAGTGATGCCCCCCCCCAAAAATCCAAGTACTCTTTGTGTTTGATTCTCGACTCCTCTGTCCTGTTGTGAGGGCCACTGTTTCTCTGACCCCTTTTTTTATATCCTAGTGGGGCATCTGTGAGGAGGGAGTAAGGTGAAGTCTGTTGTAAAGTGAAATAAACATCTTTCCACATCTATTTCCTTTCAAAACTCAGAATATCCTGTCCATGCTCCAAACCTGTGGACCAAAGCCAACCAACATCCTTTCTAATCTCCTGAGTGATGATATTTCTGTATTTGTTGTGAAGTGGTCCAGCTGAACATGTGGCCATATTGACTTTAGTGAAAGGGTGTGTTTCTAAGCCTATGGTCTAAGTCATTCTATAGAATCAGCTTTGCACTTACTTCATTGTCAGCCTTCTAAGAACCCAGTAAACTATGACAGCTGAGTTACTGTGTTCTCCATGAAGGCTGCTTCTCCCATAGGCCCTTATTGCTGTTTTTCTTTGAGCCAGCTCTCCTCAAAGCAATTTATCATATTGTCTACTGAAACTGCTATGCCTCTCATATCATTTCATTTTTATGTTCTTTATGCAGCAGTCTCTAATGACCATTTAATAGTATTGAAGAAGAGGCAGACATGTACTCTGAACAAACCTTATTCTAAATAATAAAATAGCTTGTGTATTAGAAAAGAATTGAGCATTTTAGCTCTAGCAGTCAGAAAGGCTCTTTTCAACCAAACTGATCATCTGTCTCTTAAGACATACACTCCTTTATTGTAGATATACACTTGTGTCTGGACTTGCTTCCACAGTTAAATAATCAACACACATACAGCAGTTTTGTCTTATACACATTGTTCTTCCCTGTACCACTTGGAAGCAGAGCTATCTCTGTTGCATAGATAACCTTTGTTTTATATTTTAAACCAGTAGCATATTAGAATTACATGCAAGAATATATTACAATACTGAGGGAAAAGGCTTGCTTTTTAAAAAATATCTTCAGCTATCACATATGCAAAACAGAAGTGGGTAAGCAAGTCACATGTTTGTTTGAACTGATTATGATTTATGATTTTTGCTCTTTTGTTTTTGAGTGAGAACTCAAAGGCCCATTACTCAACAAATACTCATTTATTCATTCATTCAAACAAATGTAAGATAATATGTTCATTTTTCTCTCAGTTCTTATTGTCAGGGTGGAAATGTTAACTTCTTCATGTCAAGAACACTTTGGACAAATGTAATTGATGTGCTTGGAAGATTTTGTGTACTTTTTTCTTTCAAGCTCTTGAGATTAAAAATTCATACATTTGGATTCTGAGTTATCAGATATATGACTTGTGAATCTCTTCTCCCATCCAGTAGGTTGCCTTTGTATTTTGTTGAAGACATCCTTCACTGTACAGAGTCTTTTAGTTTAATGTAGTCCCATTTGTTTATTTTTGTTTTCATTGCCCTTATCTTTGGAGTTAATTGGTGTAGCCACCATGGAAAACAGTATTGAGACTCCACAAAAATTAAAAACAGAACTACCATATGATCAGGCAATTCTACTTCTGCGTATTTATCCAAAGATAACAAAAATTCTAATTTGAAAATATATATTCACCCTTGTCTTCATTTATTTACAATATCCATGATATGGAAACAATCTAAGTACCTTTCAATAGATGAACTGATAAAGATGTGGTATATATATATCCATGCAATTAACCAAGACTCAACCCTAAAGAGGAATATAATCTTGCCATTTGTGACAACATGGATGGTCCTTGAGGATATTATGTTAGCTGAAATAAGTCAGAAAGAGAAAGACAAATATCGTATGATTTCACTTGTGTGTGGAATTTAAAAAACAAAACAAATGAATAAATAAAACAACACTTAGAGATACAAAGAATAGATTGGTGGTTGCCAGAGGGGAGGGTGTTTGGGGATGGGCAAAATAGGTGAAGGAGATCAAGAGATACAACCTTCTAATTATAAAATAAATAAGTCACTGGAATGTAACATAGAGTATGGTGACTCTAGTCAATAATATTGTATTACAAATTCAAAAGTTGTAATCTCAGAAGTTCTCATTACAGGGAAAAAAATTGCAAATGTGTACGGTGAAAGATGTTAACTAGACTTATTGTGGTGATCATATTACACTATATATGAATGTCAGATGATGAAACTAATAGAACGTTCTATGTGAATTTACTTCAATTAAAAAGCTGTGGCATTTGCCTTCGTGAGAAAGTACTTGAGATTTAACATCAGAATGAAGGATGAATTCAGGACAGGATTGGATGACTCGTGGGTAGTGTTTACACTGGGCATGCTTTTAAATAACAGCATTTCAATTTTCTATGAACTAAAGATGATGTTGACACTGCATGTTTCCATAACCTTCAACAAAAATGGTCTGAGCCTTAAAAAATAAACTCTTATTTCAATTTTGAGTTTTGAGAATGATTACATATGGAATGGATGTAAATAAAATTTTAGCTAATTAAGTGTTAAATTAATTAACAATGTTCATATGCACCCTTCCCCCTTCAAGCACAAATTCAGCGAGGAAACACTTGTACCCTCTGGATACTATAAAGTTACATCAGCCTACTCTGTTTAACAACAACAAAGTCATGTCAGATAAAAGGTGAAATAATTCTTCAGTAATAACAAATGATTCTCTCTCATGTGGCAATTTCATGTTGGATTTCTGCTATCTGTCTATCCTCCATAAAGAGAATTTCAAGTCCCCAGGATGTAGCAAATAGCCAACATGTATAAACATTTAATAAATGGTAAGTGAATATACATAGAATAGTTCTAATGAAGCCTGGATAAATGATTAGATGAACAAACAAATTAATGAAAACAAAATATTGGGGCACCGAAACATCCCAATTATAAAGAAAAAAACTTTTAGGCTTCCTCATTTCTCATACTGGATCATGTTATCCATATAGTCAGTGTATGATCACAGTCTCCTTCTCAAAATCTTTTAAATAGGTTTCCATTCTTACAAAAAAGTATTGCATTTTTTTCTCAAGTCCAGCATTCTCTCCTTAAAGGCTGTAGCTTTATATTTTTGCATGGAATTTTTCTTTTGTTGGGAGAAATAGGTTTTACTTATTTGCCTTTCCTATTTATAGAAACCCATATTTAACTCTACCAAGAAGATTTTCTGAGACTTCTTGAAACTCCAGTGTATTTTCACTAGGGTTAGCATTGTCTCAATGAAAACCCTCAGCCAATTTTAATAAATGTTGGTAGAAATTTCACATTTCTTCATCCAAATTCAACATGATCAGTGATGTTAAGCGATGTTTTTAAGAAGACAGGTAGGGTATAATATGTGCATGATTCTGAAACCAGTGGCTTTATAAATGCTTCATTTGGTTTGCAGTTTATATGTTACTTTGAACTTTGAATGTTGCCTGGATGTCTCCAGCTAGATATATCGGGCATTTTAAATCAATTATTTATTATGGTCTATCACTGCCTGGAAAGAAATCATGCAAAAGTCAGACTCACTAATTTTAATCGGACTTGAGAATTTATGTAGGCATCTCTTCCCTGAACTCTTAAATTTTCTTCTGTATACAACTACTAAATCACATATCATATGGTACTGGACATTTTTGTTAATATGAATGCCTTCCCTGTTTATCTCAGAAGCAGAGACTAGATACACCCAGCTCTAAATGGGTATGAGACATACTTACATAATGTATGCGTTGCTGTTATTGTTGGGTGAACTTGTTACCTCCTTGATTCATATATATCATAGCTGCTGGGATGCTAAGAAAGAAAGGTAGAAAGAGAAACCAGGTGGCTTTTAGTATTATACTTCTATGCAAAGTCAACCTTGACCCTAACTTCTATGTTAAGATTTAATGATGTAGGAAATTGCTTTAATAAGCTTGCTTATCTATGTACCAGCTTTGACTGACTAACTCTTACTGATAAATTCACAAAAGCCTGTATATTTAAGTCAAAATGCAAGTTTATTAATTTGCCAATTCTTCTGTTATAACATCCTTCTCTCCATGTAAGAACTTTCTTTTGGATGTCCAAAAAATGATACATAGTCCTCATCTGTAAAGCCTTCCTAGACCTCCTCATGTAGAATTGGGCATCACAGCAGGCATTTGCCTGTGACATATAAAAATGCACCAGTCACACTATTTGGCATCTATTTGTTTCCTTGTTTGCTCCACTGCTGGAGGCCTTTGAGACAAAGAACTTGGTTCATGTGCAAGAGCAGCTGACCTATTACTGGCGCTACATTGGTGACACTACTATTGAAATCCATGTCTTATATTGTGCACAAGCAAATGAGCCACCTCTTTATGTCTTCTCCAGAGGTTATTGTTGACATACCTACGATTCCTACAAGATCCCTCGGATGATAACTTTATCTGGGGTTATCTCTGCATTGGCAATTTATATATTAGAAAGTATAAGCCCTTCCAATTAAGATCCAATATATCTCTACTGGTTGTTTAAACAGCTATTATTCGAGCTTCCTTACTTATACGTGGGTTCTGTGGTGTCTTCCTTATATTGCGGTCATGGATACCAGGTTTTATAAAAGAGTGCAGTAGTTCTAACACATTGAAGCACGAAGTTAAAAAAAATACAGAAAATTAGATCAGAATACACAAAGCCTCTGTCTCAGGGATTTATATATGAATTTGCCACTTGCAATGTGTTGCCCTTGCAAAAGAATTTCAAACGGATCATTGGTATTTTGTTGTCTAAGTATTGTCACACTGCAGTCAATGCAGAATCATGCAAGTAATTGCTTCGGTTCTGCTATCATTCATCATTGAGTCCAGGATATCAAGAGTTTGTGGATATGACTGTATCATAGCCCGCAGTTTGCTCCAATGAGACCATGTGTAAAACAGTGTGATGTTCAAAAGATGTGAATTTAAGCTGTATAACCAGGTAGTTCACAGGATGTGCAGTAGACGCTGCAATCTCAACTACTGGCATCATAACACATAATCATGACTAGATTTGTGTTAATGAAGAAATCCATTATCCACTGGTAACTTAATTTTAATTAATAAATAAAAGAATCACTATATATGCTGGAGAAATAGATATTAGATTTGAAAATAAACTAATCATAAATGTAATTTGGACATCAAAACAGAAAGAAAGTCATTGCTAAACAGAGGTGAAAGAAAAATTCTTGAATGGTGTTTCCAGTTTGGGAGTATTTAAAGAACTCCATGACTAACAAATACATATTCTTCACATATTTGATGTATTTGTCTGGCAAATTGTGCTTACAAAATCCATATTTGACAAATAAAAGAAAAGAACAGAAAATGTGTCATGAACTTTATAATATTAATGCATTAAGTATTATTATGAAGCTACAGTGCAAAGAGATTTTTTCTGCAAACAGAAACATTAAAAAAAAATTTACCTAATAACCTTGCATGCAAGTAGTCTCAAGAAAGTTAGTTTGTGCTTTTGAGAGAGCATTCAATTCACCTGGCTATCCAAGCAATAGCAAATTGAGGTTACAGACTGTAAAATCTTAGTCCTGGATGGGCACTCAGAAATAATTTAGTCTGCATAGAGGAAGGTCCTTAGGTCCAGAGCTACTGAATGATTCACATAAATCCACATAATTGCTTAGTGACAGAGCTGGGATTAAAACCCTTGTCAGCTGAGAGAGAATGCAGGACCCTTACTATGTTACCCTTCCCCACATCAGCTGGAAAAATGACTAGCACCGTATCAGCATGACCTTGACAGCTTAAAATCCACTTCTCAGAGTGTAATATGATTCTTGAAATAGTCCAAATCCAGTAGCTGCTTTAAAGTTTACTTTTACCCTAACTAGACTTCAGGAATTTGTGGACATCTGGAGTTGTTCTTAGAAAAGGGAAATGTGAAGAGGTATTTGTGACTTTTGTCAAGGCCCCTCGGTCCCTGGAAAGGAATTCTTGAGAGAGACTGATGGCTTCTGTGCTATAACATCCAGTGCCTCAGCAGAGGCAGACCCAGGGTTTGTGAGGAACACAGAGCTCAGCTGGGTTGTGTCTGCTTCACAAAACAGCGTGAGATCCTGAGAGAAGCACTGATGCATGAGGCGCCCCAGTTTCCAGACCTGTGTTTCTAAGGTGACTCCAGAGAGTTTGGGCCTTTGAAAGATCAGCATCTTTAAAAGCTTTATAAGATCAATGTCCCCCTAGGAAGCTCAGCAGGATCTGCCTTCTCCAGATGTTGCCAGGAGAAAATCCACACTGACTAGTTAGCTAGAGGACTCTGTAGGTTCAAGGGAGACACCCAGCTGCTGATGGGAACGACATAGGAATTTGTCGTGTTGGAAGCCATGTCAACACACCAATAGAAATTTCAGATTTACCTGAGGAGATGTTATATTTAATGATGTTCTACTTTTTCTTTGCCAGTGACCCCAAATTGTGTTGCTGGTCTCATTTTCTACTGCCTTATAACTATGGGAAGGAAGGGAAAACTGTGATTCAGATCATTTGCTTCACTTTGGGCAGCTCGGCTTACATTATGCTTTATGGGACTTACACATGTGACCTCAGTAATTCACTGCAAAAGTCTTAAGAGTGTTTATCAATATCTCTGTTTTAAAAATGGGGAAACAGAAACTTAGATGCAGAAGAGACTGTCTTAAATTCTTTCTGCTGGGATATGCAAGGTTGAGATTTAGAGCAGGTCCTGATCTAAAGTTCAAGCTCTATCGACTGTCCTTTGTTTTCTCTTATTCTTGTTCTTTTCTTCTACCTCTATCTGATAGGACTAAATGATAGTTTCATAAATCTACGTCTTATGAGAATTCTAGCTCCAGTCTTTCAGAAAGTATCCTTACTTAGTTACAAGAACACAGACACAGTATTCAAGATGCAGAGATTTAAATCAGGTTATAGTTGATAATCTGTTGACTTCATAGTTCTCACTGTTTCAATGCAGGAAAGTAATTAAATAATTTGAAAATAAAAGCATGACATGCTGACTTGCTTCTGGAGCCACAAATCATGGAATGTCAAGTATTTGGCAGGACACCTGGGCAAGACACAATCAGGGGCATCTTGTCTTACTCTTTTATACATGTAGGTTGCTATGGTTGCAAGAGGGGCTGAATTGAGAGAAACTGAAGGTGCTACAGTAAAATTTTAGTTTGTGAGATGTTAGTGAATGTTTCTTCCTCTGAAAGCAGGTGGAAGAAAAACACTTTCCTATAACATAGTAAACACAATTCAAATAATAAAATATCCTAAGATTATTATTTTTCCTGTACTTTTTCCTTTATGTTACCCTATAATGCAAAAGAGCTGTAGCTATGAATGAGGAGGAAGGGCCCTGGTACCTGTGACAGTGTTATCGTCAAGGTCACAGAGAGCAGAGCTGAGCCCAGTGCCCTGATTATGTCCACAGAGCACTTTCTCTATAATTTGCTGCCTCTTCTTTCCCTAAATAGAACCCATAATTAAAACTATATGGGATTCACTAAGGTCCATTAATCAGGACTGAAGCTGGCCTTTATAAGTAAGTTTTTGTTGTTGAAGGGCATATATATGTGTGTGTGTGCATGTACATATGCACATATATGTACACATATATACATATATATGTAATCACACACATATACATACATACCCACACACAGATGTTCTTCCTGCTGTCATGACTAATTCCCTTTAGCACAGGGCCTACTTCTTTCATTTAGGGGATCTGCGATGAAGAAAAATCTCTTCACCTTCATGCCTCATTTTCCTCATCTGTAAGATGTGATATGGCTCTAAGTAATTTGTAATGTCCATCTAACTCCCACAGTCTGATGCCCTCTCCTGCCATCTGTCTGTAAAACTTCCCCCAACCTCTGTGGTTGCCTTGACTGTGTCTGATACTAGCTAGGGTGTAAAAAACAGCTCTTCTTAGCATTACCCACATTTTTTGTAGTCATCTTTTATTCTGATGACTCTGCTTTTCAACTGTTCCTCTTGCTATTGAAAAAGCAGTTACTAAAAATTTACTTGAACATGGAGCTGAAAACTAGCCTCTGTTCTATTCCAGGCCAAAGGTTGGTAGTGATACATATGGATAATGAGAGACTGAAAGATTATCCAGCAAAGCTAATTGCCAATCTTTTAAGGCAGATATTCTCAAACTTTTCTGCAGAAATATCCGTTATAAAAGACGTGTTAAATATGCTTTCTGTGGAGTTCTGTAGGGAGGCTTCTTGAGCTATGTGAACCTGAAATAACCTATCACAAGGACAAATGTATTTGAAGTTGGAGACAGCTTTAAAACATCTACATGTAAATTGTATATTCTAATCAGTAAGACAAAAGTAGTGTTTTTTTACTTATAAAAAATTACATCTGGTTGAAGTAAGATGCATGCTTTAGACAGACGCTTCATGTTTAACTTTTGAGATCCCAAATACACTAGCCTAGAAGTGTTTGAGAAGCACAGGACTTGGGTATTGAAGGCTTCTGTTGAAGTAAAAATGTTTTCTGAAACTGGAATCATACAATGCCAGTTGTACATGTTAACATAAAGCTCAAGTCACTTCATCAGGCTTTCTTATTTCAATTGTAAACAGAATGCAAGCACAACAGATACATTTCAAGAAACAGAGGAAAAGGTGAAACCATGAGGCAAACTCAAAAGGATACCTGGATATCCTGAAGTGGTTTCAGAGCACAGAGTATCTGAAGATACACAGCAAAAGTGAAAAACAAATTGCTCATGTGTTGTAACAGTGATGCTTCCTCAAAGCCTCTCTGCTACTATCCCAAGAGAAGAAAAGCAGGCAGGAGGTATGGCAAAAATGTGTGGGAGCGCCAAGGACGACAGAAGCAGAGAGAGCCACGTGAGGCAAGATGAGAGTTCCTGGGGCCGTGTTCAGAAAGGCCTGACTATGGACAATGAGAGCTACTGCTTTTTTTTTTTTTCAGTGACTTACTAGTTTTCATTTTCTGTGTGGCATTAACAGATTGTCGCCTAACTTTGGACATGTTTAACAGTAGAGGAAATTTTCTATCAGTTCTGATACGATAATTACAAAAACCACATAGCCTTTAATTGAACATTTATTAAATCTCTTGGCCAGGAATCCAAATAACGAAACATCTATTGTGCCATTCTGCATGTAATGGAAGTTATGTAACATGTTTCTTCTCAGAAGAGAGAATAAAAAGTAAAATAAAAACCACCCCCAGATGACCACTTCTGGCACTTTTATTTTATCGGGAGAGGTGAGGAACATGCATAAAATATATGTTCATGAATGAATCTCCCTTGGGTGCAGAGAAGAAAAGAGCTCATTATTCTTCTAACAAGCAAAATTTGATTTTATTGACACTCCACCAGTACATCAATTGCTGGTATATCTCCCTAGGCAGGCAGTAGTCTTACAGCCTTCCTTTTTTTTTTTTTACTTAGCAATTCTATGATATATCCCTATGGATGACTCTTTAAACTACCTTACAATTTGCTTCTGAAAGAATACCTATAGTTTCAATGAAAACAGTATATTACATGCTCTGTATACTGCATGAGTGTGTCTACTTATTTGTAAGTGGACCACACCTTGCACATATTAGGTAATAAATATAGGATTCAGTTTAGGAACTATATTAAAAGATAAAATTGCATAAGGGTAGGCATTTCTTTTTAAATTCATTTTGTGTCTCCATGGACTGGCTCTGTGCCTCACATTCAGTAGGTAGGAAATAAATGCTTGTTGAATAATGAATGAAGAAATTAATTAATGATGGGATGAAGGAATGAATAAGTAAATAGTTCTATGTACCAACAAAAATGTTGGTGAGCACATAGTTATAGAATTTAATTGCTGAGTGAGATCATCTAGCTCTACTAAAACTTGTTGTTGTAGACAGAATAATGGTCCCAGAGAAGATGCCAAACTCTTAATCCCCAAAACCTGTGAATATGTTACCTTAATAGCAAAAGGGTCTTGGCAGATGTGAGTAAATAAAGGATTGAGATAAGAAGATTATCTAGATTATCTGGGTGGCCTAATAGAATCACAAAGGCCATTAAAAGAGGGAGACAGGAAGTCAAAATCAAAAAAGGCAATATGACTAAGGAAGCAGAGACAGATTTGCAGATGATACCTTACTATACCTCTGAAGATGGGGAAAGGGCTTACATCCAAGGAACATCGACACCCTTTAGAAATTGGAGAAAACAAGGAAACAGATTGTTCCCAGAGCTTCCAGTAGGAACCGACCTGCTGACACCTTGACATCAGCCTAGTGAAACCTATCTTTGGACTCTGACCCCCAGAACCATAAGAGAGTAAATTTGTGTTGTTTTAAACTGCAAAGTTTGTGGTAATATGTCACAGTAGCACAGGTATTTGGTTATCCTACTCAGTAGATCTGCAATAAAGTCTGGAATCTGAAATTTCCCAAGTACTCACAGTATATCTGAGACAGTAATTATCTAGCAAACCCTGATATTTTGTAACACGTCCATCTGTACTTAAGAAAAGAAGAAAACACAGTATTAAGATCTCAACTACAATTTTACTGGCATAAGTACAACTTACCATGTAGAAAAACATGCTTGGGAAAACAAGCCTGAAAAACAAAAATGACTAAACTATTAACACTATATTCTGTAATTATATTGATTTTTGCTTTTACAAAGAAGGCAACAGCTAACCTGTGCTTTCACAAGGGATAATTTGAATAATACCTTTCATGCATAATTTCAACCAGAAATTCTCTGCCTACCATTTCTGCTTATACTACCTCACATCTTTCAAAGACATTCACATTGCTTTGCAGGGAGTGAAAGTCAGCCTGGGTTATATTCGTCACTGCATACCATGGTGTGTACTTTCCTTTTCCTTGAATAGATTGCTGGTCGTTTTCTTTATCTATTTCTGGGAAAAATATGATAAATATGCAGGGTGAGCATGGTTTTTCTCTTTCTTTTAAATTACTCTGTTAAATTACACTAACCTTGGCTTTATTAAATGCATGTAACACACTCAGACTTTATGTAATGACTTTAGAGCCATTCAGTAGGTATAATATGTTAGTACTACGTATTTTCTAAAAATATCAAAACCAAGGATAGCATTCTAATGCTGAATTAGTGACATTTCAAATTAAGGCCACAAATAGAAGAAAAAAATATATAAGGCTTCAAAAGAATTCCCAAAAATGAGTCTTCCAAAACAATAGTTTCTTAAAGCAGATTTTGGGAGAACATTCTGTTACAGAGCAACAGTTGGAATTTGCATCCTATATTCCATAGCCGCTTGTTTAGTACCATCAAGCAATCACTCATACTATTACAAAAATAATTATTACTATTTAGTTATTTTAGGTTTGACATGATTCCTACATGTACTGTCATACTAATATTTTCTTTGGTGCATCACCTGATGTTGCTCTTTTTCTTTGTAAAGAAGAAACATTTATAGGGACAGTTTCAGTATGGATGCCTGATTTCCTCCTTTCAAAATGATGACTCAAACAGGTAAAAGCTGAGACTTTGTGTTTATTAGTTTCATTTTGTATACAGGAAAATAATGAACTCAGAGACTCACACCATTGTAAAAGGCTGTGACTCTCATCTATGCTGCTTCTCACTGAAGCCTTGAAGCCTTTATTTTACTAAATATTTTGAATACATTGAAATTCTGAAATACCATTAATAGGATTCCAAAGACCCTTACCACTAGACTTGGATCCTGCACCTTGATGCTGGCATGATATGTTCTTGACTGAGACATTAAATCACTAGACCTCTGCTGGGGACCAACTTCAAGTGCTTCGTGACCGGATATGATGGGTTTATAGTGAGGAAAGGGAATTTGCTTGTTTTATTTTTTTTGCCAGTGACCTTCTTGAGCACTCTGTATTTTCTCATGTTTCTTTAGTGATTTCAGAACTTTCTCATCAGATATATATATATATATATATGTATATGCAGTAGCAAAAACTGAAGCATCTCTCTCAGCTAATGAGCTGCAAAATATAAAAGTTTGGGGTGGTCTCTATGGAAACTTTTGATACAGTGACTCAATGTGTATGAGGTGACAAGAAGGCAGACTGTCACAGATAGAAGATGGTAGGATGTTACACAAGAGTCACTAAAATTATCTCTGCCTTGTTGCTCTTCAGCAACAAGAAGGCGGGGGGATAAGCAGGACCAGCCTCTTATCCCCGGGGCTGAGTGAGAGGGCATGTGTTGGCAGCTTGGACACCCTCCCCTGAGATCCGGGGAAAAAAAAAACCACACCAAGCCGGGAGATGTGTCAGCCTCAAGGGCACAGCAAAACTCAGCTTTATTCTATCAGAGGCTTAGTTATATAGGGGAAGATAAGGAAGTAACGGAAACCAATGGGAATTGATTATCTCATCTGTCACTAGGGTCTTAGGCAGGTTTCGGGTTAGGTGGGGAGGCGGAGTTAGGGATAAGAGCGCGTGCGCGGGAACTCAGTTGGGCCACGAACGCGGAAGTAACGAGGGAGGATGGAAACCTCCAGTCTGCGGCCGTCCCAGGCCTAAAAGAGGCAAAAGGTCCCAACACTGCCTCAGTTTCCATCACTGTAAAGACAGTCATCTAGTTTGCAGTTACACTTTCAAAATTAATGAATAATCTAAATTACATTAAATTCCTCTGGCATAGGCATGATATAAATAGGAAGCACTCTATTAAATAGGCAAATATTCAAGAAGGAGAGACTAAACTTGATATGTAAAATGTGGCCTGAAATGCAAGTAATTGGCCCAAAGTCAGGACTTTGGGCCAATTACTGGACATTCAGTCTGTGTTATTTGAGAAAAATTATACAACACATCTTTTCTTCATTTCAACATTTGCTTATTACGTGAATTAGATAATTTAGGATTAAACAAAAATACAGTTACATCCTACCATGTATCATTGCAAACTGCTAGGAAAAGAATTATTTTAAAGTGGTAGTCAGAATCTTTCTCCAAGTGATGATGATTGGATCTCAGATTCAAAGGACATTATTCAACTGGAAAGAAATAACCAGAGGAAATATAAAAGCCTTATCCTCAGAATTTAGTATTTTATGTTTTCTTAAATACTGCATCAAGTTTATTCCCAAAGGCAGGAAACATTGACCTAAAGCATATATCTGATATTATCTTAAAAATGCCATGTGTTAATTGTTCATATTTCTGTTATTCATGCAGTCTCCTTTCAGATGATAAGAATCTGAAATTGATTGTCCACTGAAAATACAACATTCTGCTAAGATGTTTTGATGGATGTTGGGTAGAGAAACAGAAAGGACAAAAGCTATCTGAATCCCCCAGCATAATCAGTAAGCAAATTGTTAGCCTTATTAATGAATGTCTCTATAGTTAATTATTTGCATTTTATCAAGTAATACTTGGACTTTGAGTAGATGCACACATACTGTAATCTGAATGTACTGAGTATTTAAGACAGAAAAGAAGTGGATTCACATAGAATGTCTTGAAAGTTTGTCACTGGTGATTTTAATAGGAAAATCATTAATGTAGACATTCATTTACAGCATGGCAAGTTGTTTACACAAGGGACTTTTCTTTGAATTAAGAACTATAAGTTGTGATGAATGTTTTGCTGGAAAGATATCTGCAAGAAGCTATATGAATTCTGCCAACAAAGAGAAAGAAAATAAACCTCACTTATCTGGGGGACAGTTGGAGATGAGTTGTAGCATGATAAGTATAAATAAGACTATAGAAACAAATTAGGATGGCACATGATCCCCAAATAGAAGTGAACACTCTTCAGATAGATAGGATTGTGAAAAACTCTTGTCTAAACGATTCAATCTGGATTTGTGTGATTTCCCTCGTGTCTCCTTCATGACCATGGAGAAGTCTGAGAGATCACAAGGGACTGTTAAGTAGAGTGAAGGAGGTTCACGAATTCCACTAAGACCTACCGATTACCCTGGATGGTTGGTATTTTAACCCAGATCAGTACTTCATACAGATTATTAGAGACAGAAATAATTAAATTAACATATTATTAAATAAAATTTTCCGGTATCTCACTAGGCAAATAAAATCCCTGGGAATAGATTTATAACCAAACACTTTACAAATTCTTGTATCCAGAAATATTTTGTCCTTATATTAACTCTGTATATAACTTTACACACATACACACAGGCACACACAACTGTTATACTTGATTCTAAATTTACACCAGGAATTGTGCTAGGTATTTTACACATATATATTCATTTCATTTTGATACATAGGAAGGTGTCCTAGGCTGTTTAGGTTGCTATAACAAAGTGCCATAGACTGGGTGGCCACAGACAGCAGGAATGTATTTCTCACAGTTCTGAAGGCTGGGAACTCTAAGAGCATGGTGCCAGCATGGTCACATTTTGGTGAGAGTCTTTTCCTGAACCGCTGACTGCCTGCTTCCTGACGGATTCTCATATAGTGGAAAGGGCAGGGAGCTCTGTTGGGTCTCTTTGAGAAGAGGAATTCCATGTATGTGGGCTCTGCCCTGATGACCTAATGCCCTCCTAAAGTCCTCACCTCCTAACGTCATCACCTTTGGGGATTACGATTCAGCATGTAAATTTTGAAGGGACACATCCTATCCAAACCATAGCAAAAGGTAAGATATTTATATTCAATTTTCAATGCATAGTGACAAAGTTTCTTTTCTTGTTAAGTGTAATAACTAAATAGTTAAGAGTCCAAGGATGAAGAAACCATGATAAAGAGTGTTTAGCAAAATGTTAACATGTAAAATGCTTTGAAACACGTTAGCAATGAAGCAATGTCATAACTAGATCTTGAAGAACTTAACCCCAGAATAGAAGGCAGTAAGTGATATATTTATATATTGAACTGTTTATTTAAATGTCAAAATTCCATTTGGACATTGGGAGTATAAGTCTTCGCCTTAAATGAAAACAAAGTATTGATTTTATTTATTGCCTCTTGAGTGAAAACATGTTCAACTCATTAGTGAGCCATGAACTTCCAAATTCATTCTTCCATAAACCACTTTCAGGATGCCGCTTGGTTTCACTTCATGGTACAGGAACATTTTGTTTCCTTCCATAATGTAATGTCTCAGTACAAAAGGGGTCATATATCATTCAGGTGACCATTAGGCCATCACATTTTGAAAGCTGTACTCTTCTGACTTAATGACCAAATTGTAATACAGAAATAATGAAGTTAACATCCCATATATTTGGTAAACTATGTGGGAACTAAATCCAAAAGGTGGAAGATTTATTTAAAATAATCATATATGTCTAAAGTTATATATTAGCATTTCAAAAATCTTATGTCCCAAATTATTAATTTCCACACTGGCTTTGTATATGCATGTGTGTTCATAAAAACATACTAAGCTTTTTGTTCAAAAGTCCCCCTTTTGTTTACTGCAGCACCAGCCTTATTTCTTTCTCTAAAAAATGTTTTTTAAGAACATAAAAAACTATTGATTAATATTTATTTCTGTTTGAAAATTTATTTAAATATACAATTAGATAAATTTTATAAATATTTATCTATGTATTATATTTATATGTTTCTAAATATATTTCTAACAACCACAAAAATGTGAAATACATAACATTTCCAATGATACAATAACTTAAAAGTAATTACTTCTCAACCCGATGTCTTGTTTCTTCTGATATATAGGATGTATAGAGAAGTCTGCTTTCTTAAACATAGTCCTCTTTGACTCACAGTTTATTGGTTAACAACTAATTGTAGTGAGGAGTAAACCTAGATTTCTTTATTTAGAATACTGACTGGGTGGTGGTGGAGGGGAGTAAGGTATATTTCAGAGCAGAGATTTTGCAGGCTTGTGTGGCTCAACTTTCAAAATATACAATTCCAGAGATCATTTCTTTCAAGTTTCTTTTTTCATTTAGGGAGAATTATAATGGAATTTCCAATTCAATTCAATCTCTGACCCTGATCTACTAGAACATAAATATATGCAATCCAATTATATCAGTGACCAAAGAGCACTTTCTACTCTTTTGGGGATGTTTCTTTTCATTGTTCCCTGAGAATAAGAGAGACTGAGTGAGTGGAAGGACAATTACATGGGAGAGTAATAGGTTATAGGATTGGTTTTCACCCACGTGCCATAGGAAGACATCACATTTTGATGATGCTGCAAAATGAGTGTGTCATTCAGTTTTACTCCATGGCTCCTTTTAACACATCATCCTGTTAATATAATGGGGGAAACTATGAATTAAAAATATTTCATTATTTTTCAAGTAAAACAATTCCAGAGTAAATCAATTACTACCACACATTTTCATTACCCACATATTTTAATTATCCTTCAAGTATTGAAACCCAAAGAGTTATTTTGTGACAGAAAAATATTTAAAGTTTTGGAATTCTTTTTAGTACCTTCAGTGCTCAAACTATGGAATATATCAGTTCAGAAACATGGATCAGGAGAGAGAATGACAAGGATTCATAGATCTATTTTTTTGTGTGTGTTTGCATTTCAACATGTGAATGCATAGAGATTGCTTTTAAATGGGTTGCATTTTAGCTTACATTCTAGAATACATTTTCTGGAAATGGTAATGCACAATGGTAAGGAAAGTTACTGGTGCAAAATGGCCATTGAATTCCAAATGAGGATTCCAAGAGAGTAAGCCCTTTGAAGAGTCTCTTGCTATGACTGAATCAGGATAATCACATGCATGGCAAGGAGTATATTCTGAGGAAACATGCCCAGGCATTCAAATATTTGGACACAGCAAGTGCTCTCTCTCCAGAGGTGATAAGGAGAGCGCCTTCTTCTGTGATTTACTACCTATTTGACTTCTGTCCATTCACAAAACATCCCTATGCTATGATTCTCTTCTCCAAAAAATTAACTACTAACCTACTGAAAAGAGACCAGAAGCAAGAACAAATTCTAACAAGTTAAAGTGTTCTGTGAGCATAGTTAAATTTTGAATTATCTATTTGTATGTGGATATTGGGACCCTTTGAATACCATCTCTAAACATATGCAATTTCTTTTATAAGATATAAACCAGTAGTGTTTCCCCCTCGGCATGGCATTGTAATCAAATCCCTCAGAAATCATATAAGAAAAAAGTTTTCTCTGGGAATATATATATATATATATTTTTTTTCTTATAGAGTTCTGGAGAAGGTGGAAATTAAGCTATAATTGAGATTACTTACCTGTGACCTACTCTGTCTATTCATTTCAAGGCAAAACCAGCAGGCTTTTGAGGTCCATCCAGATCAGTGATGACTTTGCTTGTTCATGGTTTTAGTTAATTAAGAATGTTTTCAGGACAGTAAACCCTGCACTTAGCTTTCAGTGGAATTTGTCTTATAGGAATAAATCAGTGCTTTGGAAATGTCATGTTCTTATTTTAATGAGTTTATAATTAAGCTGAACACAGGTTGTTTTCTTTACTGAATCCCCCCCCACAAGGATTCTATTGATTGATGGTTTCATTATATGAAATAGCATGTCAGGGTGAAGGTAAAGCAGAAAACAAATCATAATCTAATCTAAGATGTAGATCTATATTGGAGTGAGACTGCTGACCTGTGAAATACATTCAAGGAATATTTACAAACTCATTCCTGCTGTCAAAATGATGAAAGGAGATCTCTGGGTGTTACAGTGTGGGACTGAGAAGTAAGGAAGTTTCTAAAGGTACTCATGAACTTAAAATGGTAAGATAATTTGCACATTTTGCATTCTTGAGATACGTACTTTTTTAAAAATTGTAGAATGAATAATTGAATATTGCCTAATGTATAAGATAGATAGGTTTGGAAAGAATAGTGTTGCATGGAGAGGAACCACTCACATTAAATGCCTGAATGTTGAAGATTACAATTTAGCTTTGCATATATTTTCAGGTATTGCTGTCACCAAAATTACTGAGACTACTCTGTTACCAAGGACCTTACTGACAGGGCAGCTTCTTCATGTATGGGATCATCATCATAATCAATTGAAATAATATGTACATTTAGGCATTTATAAATGTAAAGCAAGAAATTAGTTACCATTATTCTTTCATTACTTCAATTATTTAACCACCACCATGGAGGTGCTGCTTTATATCAGGATGTGTATAATTCCTGGTAGGAAATAGAATAAAGAAATGAAGAAAACAACCCCTATACTACAGAGGTTCTTAAGAATTAACAATTTAAATGTAGTTTCACATATGTGCAGGGGATTATAAGACCATTGAGGAAGATCACAAAAAATGGGTACAAGTTTAGGAATCAAGAAAACTAGATTGTATCATAAGAAATGTCATTAGACAATTCTGAGAACATAGACCTTTTCCTCATTTATGAAGTTATTGGTTTGAAGGGACCATTTATAGGATCTTGAACTTTAAATATTCCTGTAATTCTAGGGTATTATGCTTAGATCATAAAATTACATATGATGAAATGACATTTGAAAATAAACATACCTGAAAAAGAATAAACGGCATTTTACCAGATTGCCAAATTCATTTTACCTGCCAAAAGGATTCTGACATTATTTCTATTTCATTTAGAAGTGCTTTAATTAGATATGTACAAACACATTCTCAAGTGAGTTATTGTTTCTGAAATAAGATCTATTAAACAATAAAATGACAATCTATTTGATACATCTTTAAAATAGAAACTCATGATTCCCTTTAGTTTGAAGATAATTATTATTGTGAAATATATCATTTACCAAGAACTTCGTAAGTTTCAGAAAGTCATTCATTCATTAATTCAATAAATAGTTACTGCATACTTACTGTGTATCACTCACTGTCTTAAACAGTGAATAAAACAGTCTCCAAGTTCAAGTTCAGAGAGATGACATTCTCTGGGGAAGAAAACAGATGATAAATAAATAATAAATACATATTGAGTATGTCAGTCTAAGTTTTATGTAGAAACATAAAACAGGGTAATACGAAAGAATCAACCATTATTAGATCCAGCAGTAGACATGGGAAAGTGGTTGGTGATAAAGAAGAGATTGTAGGGATTGGGAGTGAGATGGACATGGAGGGTGGTGGGGCAGTAGGAGGGCCTACGAGGCAAAAGGAATAGCAAGTGGGAAGTTCCTTAAATAGGAAGTGCTTTGTCAGCTGGAATAGTCAATAGATGAGAATTCATGTTTATTTGCTGCTAATTATTTTTAAATAATTGAGAACCATTCACACATTTCTCATCCATCAGTGTTTTATTATGGTTGCCTCCAATAGGTTCACAGACCAATTACCACCCTAAATCACACATACACACATTTCAGAGATGTTACGAACCACTTATGGTCTTCAAAAGCCTGATGTTATTCTTTATTCCATCAGTCTGAGATGGTTAGAAACATTGAGAATTCAAGATAAATATGCTGTAAGTCATGGAAATCAGAAAGCTGATAAAGCTCAACAGAAGAGGGAAACCAAAATCTTGCTTCCTGCTGTGTTGCATTAGGAAAGAAAATGTTTCTGGGACATATATAATCTTGGGTCAAAACACACTTCTTGGAAAAATTGTGATTTGTCACACTGCTTTATGTGGAGCCTCTCTGCTAAATGAGGGCAATGAAATTCTTCTGCTTCTCTGCAGCCAGACAGATGTTTGTCTTTTCTCAATTACCTTAGGGGCCAAAGAATGCCAAAATGACTGGAAGAAAGGTCACCGCACTGAAAATCCCCCCCATTAGATTTGGCAACTTATCTAAACTTTTCAACCCCTCAGTCATTTTTAATCTTGAATCTTTGCCTCTGACTACAGTGAAAATTTAAAAGGAGACTCTGGAAAAAAATATGAAATAAATTGGTAGTAAAGGATGAAAATATCAATATGTTCATGAAGGCATCTGATAAATCCATGGAAAATACATTTATTCTGGGTCACAAAGAAAAGAATGACAAAGAAAGATATCCATTATTTCAGAGATCAATGTAAATAAAAACACTCAAATGGGAGTTTAATTTCTCAAAATTCAATTGTCAACAATTTAAAAATGAAATATGCCCATTTCCCCTTAGATCAGACTACAATTAAATGATTCAAGTCTTGTACACAGAAGAAATAGAGGTAAACATTAAGAAACCAAATAAAGTCTACATTTACAGAGACCCTTCCAGTTTACAATATGTGTTCAGATTTTCTTATTTGAGTTTTTTAGCAATACTGGTAGATTTATTAGGTCTGAATTGAGATGTAGAGAGGTACGCAAGCTTTCAGATTTCAGAAAATAATAAATGGTAGACCCATGATGAATTGGATTCTATTATAGAACTCAAAATTTCTTAATTCCTCCCAAATGGAAAACTGTATTCATTAATTGCTACTCAGCATGCCACTTCTCTATGTCCTCTCTTCCCTTTTGTTACACTGATTGAGGAAAAATAGAAAAGAGACCCTGTAATATTTAATTACAGTCATCTGTTAGCATGATTTTGCATGTGATTTGTAGAAAGTAAAATTTAAACTTTACCTTCCATATTACACAGCATCCAATTTATTTAGGATTTGGGTAATAGCTAGATAAACAATTTTTGTTTTTTCAATTAATCATAAAAATAGTGAAATACTTGATTTTTTTCCTGAAGAAACTATTCAAGTATCTACATTAAGATGCCATAGTGTTGCTCAAACATTCTGACATTTCAAACCCAAATGAATCTTAGCACTTAAAGAAAAGGCTATTCTCATAGAAAAATACCTGTAATTGTACCAAACAGCTTAGACAAATTAATAAAGAAACCAATTATATTCTATGTTCAAATTAGACTTTACAAAATCTTCCGTGGAAAAACAACATTTGGGAAAAAAAGGACAGATCCTAGAAAATGATTTATTTATAAAGCGAAAAAAATCCTGTGAAGATTTCATTCTAGGCACATGCAGAGAGTTTGCAATTACACTCTACCCCATTATTGCCAAGAGAAAAGAAAAAATAAAACAGGTTCCCCTTTGCAGAAGGAGAAAATAAAAGAGAGTTGATTACATTGCATGGAAAGATGGTATACCAGTTTTGTTTTGTTTTTTAACAGAACTGGCAAAAACTGATTGCTTTTGTACATTAGAGTAGGCTGGATAAAAATTCTGCATAGTGAGAGAACTTCATAGTTCAGCATAAATTCCTACAAATCTGAGGAAAGAAAAAAGTTTATTAGTAATTGGACAGCTTGGTAATGTTTCTTAGATATATATTTATAGCATTAATTTTTTTCTTCTGTAAACTTAAGGATAGTGTGATGTAACATCTTTTGAACTTTGTTCTACTCATGAACATATACCAAGTAATTACTGTTTTATCTGACACCAATGTAATTCATAACTATTAACTTTGTATTGCTCCATTTCATGGGCTGCCAAATATTTTCTGGACTAGTTTACTCAAGTCTTTCCAATCTCACTTATAATTTTTTCATTTTGATTTCTTTTCAATCAAACCACTTAAAATTCAAGAAAATAATAATAACATTGCATAGTTTTCCCAGCCCTTGTCTACCTTGGTTTCAAACAGGATGTTTTTACAATATAGATATTCTGTTTTTGAGGAGGCATGTGACTGATGTCCAACGGGTTGTTAGTGAATCTTCCTGGGCCAAGACTGGGCACATGAATTGCTAACTTTCTCATCTTAGGAAAGCCAGGAAAGAATGACCTGGACTTTACCTGAAAAAATTAAACGGAAAAATTTCTCCCACAGATCCTTTCTCACTCCAGTGGTCAAAACAGAGCCATCTTCTGACTTAGACGGTGTTATGTTAAATAACATAAGCCAGACAGAGAAAGACAGATATCATTTGATTTCACTTATATGTGGAATAAAAAAAAAAACGAAATGATCAAAACAGCAGTAGACCCATAGACACTGAAAAATGACTGGTGGTTATGATGGGGGGAGGTTTGGAGTGGGTGAGGGGATAGAGGCACAAAAACCTCTATCATAATATAAATTGTTTCCAGGGATGGTTGTACAGCATAGAGAATATAGTCAATGATTCCATAACATCTTCGTATGTTGACAGTAACTGTACTAGTGGGGATGAGGATTTAGTAATATGTTTAACTGTTGAATCACTGTGTTGTATGCTTGAAACCAATATAACATTGTATATCAACTATACTTAAAAAAAAAATAATAAAACAACAACAACAACAAAAATGATTCATATCCTGACTGGTCCATCTCCTGCTAATCTGCAATATAAGAAGCAGAGGCTCCTGGATAATTATTTTATATCCTTGTAAACCAAGCCATTGACATGGGTTTCCATTAATTATCTAAGTGCAATTGCTCTTTGTTACTGTTTGAAACAAAAGACATATAATACAATAAAGAAAAGGACAGATTTGTATAAAGTTATAATTGAATTTTTTTCACTTTAAAATAAAATATACTCAATAGATGACCCCAAATACAGTATTAAGTTTATTTCCATTTCACGTGAGAGTAAACAATAAAAATATGTGGAAAATTGTCAGTAAACAGCTTGTCTGTTTGAATTTTTTTTCTATTTTCCACAAGCTGTGGTAAACACAGGTATTACAGAGAATAGGACTTCCCAAACTATCTGTGGTACAGGACTATTTTTGTATTATTTGTTTGTTTAATTCCCTGTTAATCAAAGGCCAGACTAAAACTTTTTAAAATATAAACCAAACAAACAAAAATCTTGGATTTTTCACTTAGGCCAGATCACTCTAGAAGTTTCCAAAAGCTGCCTCTCACATTCGGTATCAAGCGCATGGCAGACCAGTAAGAGATTGTAGACTGGAGTGAGATCTGTGCCATACTGTTAGCTGAGGGAAGGTTTATGTCTTGTTTGTTGCATCCACAATAATAGAATACTGCTCAGAACATAGTAAGTGACTAATAAATATTAGTACATTGAAAGCATGACTTAAATAATCAAAAATAATCAAAATCCTTCCAAAATATCCAGGAAACCTGGGCTTCCCTGATTTTGGAGAGCCAGAAAAGTAGAATCAAGTGCTGTATTTAAAAAATCCGAACAAGGCTTACATATCTACTCCCTTACCCCAAATTCCATATAACTCAAAAGCACTTGGTTAAATTAGAGTAATATCCAGCTCTGAAAGATCATTTATAGATATAGTGGTTCATTTCAGGCTGTGAATCCAGGAAGTCATCGGATTCATCAAGTCTGGACTGATTCTTAGAACAGGTGCTTGGGAAATATTTTAAACTGAGATTTGACAGGCCAGTTCACTTCTTTTTCAAATAGTCACACTGATCCTTACCTGTGCTTTGGTCTTCTAGGGCTTCCATAGCAAAAATACCACAGACTGGTAGTTCAACAACAGAAATTTATTCTCTCAGAGTTCTGCAAGCTGGAAATCCTAAATCAAGGTGTTAGCTGGTTTTGTCTCTCCTGAGGCCTCTTTCCTTGGCTTGCAGATGACCACTTCCTCACTGTATCCTTACCTGGCTTTCGTCTCTGTGTGTCTCACTCTTGGTGACTCCACCTCTTTTTGTGAGGACATCACTCCTATTGGGTTAAGGTCCCACCCTTGTGACTCATTTGAACTTAATTATCTCCTTAAAGGCCCCATCTCCAAATACTGTCCCTTAGAGGTTAAGGCTTCAACATATGAATTTGGGAGGGGAAGGAGAGGACATAATTCAGTCTAGTCCATAATGTCTTGGCACATTATTGTGAAAAGTTAGAGATCATTATAGGAAGCAAGTTTGATAGCATTTAGTTCTCATTGTTATTCTTATTAATGATGAAATTTATTGTACTATGTGCAGGTTGTTTACCATTTGCTGTCATGTACTTTGTATTTGTAAACTCCTTTAAAAGCAACATCCAATTGAATGCTTTAACAAGGAGGAAACAGGGTCATTTTTATAAAAAGAAGAAATATTATAGTTATTATAAGGTTCCCTTAGAGTCATGATATATTAGAAGGGCACATTGATAATAGTAATAATATAATCACAATAAAAATCCTGGTTTAAACTGGCAAACTTTAGAGGTGAAAATGATAGTCTAGGTCATCTGATCTCATAACTAATGACACTGACATTTTAACCTTGCCTTAGCTTGATGCAATAGCAAACATTTGAGCCCACCAGGGACTTCATTTTCACTCAGTAATTTTTTTCCAGAAACCATGATTATTAATCAACAATCACATTTTGATAGTGCCTTCATAGTTTCTGATGCAGCATGAATAATTGCCTACCATCTGTATCACTCGACTTTCATAACAAACTTCAGTTACTGAATTGAAAACAGAACATGCTAATCTAGTCACTGCACTGAGCTCATGCATGAAATGAAAGCGAATGTCAGAGAAGTTACACATTTATTTACATAGCCTTTACATTTTTTTCTCCTATTCTCTCTTAAAAGTCTGTCACGTCCTCCACCAACTATCAATATGAGAGGTAGTAACCTAAGTTTCTAGCTGCTCCCTTTTGTGGACCCCTGATATCAAGAGTTACTGATTCATAAGCACACGAGAAACTTACTGGTTATCTCCAATTTTTTCCCAGGAATAAATGTCTGCACTGCAGAATTTTGTACCATTCTGGACATTTTTATTTCTTCACTCAAAAGGAGACTATAATTGTAAAGGAAAAGAAGCTAAGGCCAAATGTCCTAGCAGAATAGTGAGTGAGCAGTAAAAAGTTATTTACCGATATGTGTGCCAGCTTGTTCTCCTATTTTGGGCTATTAGTTCTTCTCTATCATGAGTTCTACACTAACATCAAATTTAGAGGTAAGCTAGATTTTCTCAATATTGTTCATTTTTACATTTTGAAATTACAAAAGGTCCCCTGTTCCTGGGTGAGTGCATGTCCCCAGTGCATCTGTAGACTCCCCAAGAAGCAGGGATATAATGCACAGAGTGAAGGGTTTATGGATCTAAAGATCCCTCTGAGCAGTTAAATACAAAAAATAGGGATTATGATCTAGTGATTTAAGTACCAAATGCCAGGGCTTCATCACCAAAGGGATTTGGGGCACAGGATTTGCCAAGGACTAAACTAAATGACAGAACCAACCAAAGTATTTGGTGGGGTGGGTTAATAGTAGGAAACTCCCTCATGGAGTGTGCCTTCCGCTGATTTCTGTCCCCTCACTTTGCAGTTGCACCCTCTCCCTACCTACTACCCTCACCCAAGTTCCAAAGAGAACCCTTTCCCTGTAGCATTTTACTCCAAGTGACTCAGTGTTTGGAGCCAATGTAAGTTCAAATCCTCGCTCTATCCATGACTACCTGGTTTACTTTGGGTGCATTTTTTTTTCTTTTTCTAAGTTTAAATTTCCTAATGTTTTGTAAAATGCTCATAATTATAGTTGCCTTTTTATACACGATGGTAATAAATTAAATGGGTTACTGTATGTGAACTACTTGTGAACTGCCTGGTACATAGTGGGTACCAAGTGAATAGTGTCAATAAATACTTGTTCTTATCTTGTGGAGAGAAAGGCAGAATTGTACATTGGAGACTTTGGGATCTTTGGGGTTACCTGACTCTGTGCTACTCTGGTCCAGTGGCTTTGTTTTTTCACCAAGAGGAGTCACTGAATATTTCTATTTCCATGGGATATATAAGTACTGTTACAACTTCCCTAGACAGTTGGAATCAAGCTGTGAGATTTTTGTGTCTAACTGATAGCAAGGTCACTTACATTAAAATGTATTTGCATTTCTTTCCCTCTCCAAATCCATTTTTGGTAGTATCTCCCCACTTTAGGAGAGTTTTTCAAGGTGGGCTTCCTTTCTACGACTTGGCAGGTTTGGTACTTGCTTTCATTCGCTTAGTCTGGAATGCTTTTAGTCCCAAATAGTATGTGTAGCTCTCTCCTCCTGCAATTGTGAGGTCAGGTATTACTTCATCAGATGTTCTCCTGACCTCACCTTCCGTCTAAAGCTTACCCCCAACACATCTTTACCACATCTCATCACAATTTGTAATTATCTTTCTATGCAGTATTTGTTTATTCTTTATTATAGGCTCCCTCACTAGATTGTAGACTCCATGGGAAGGGGAAATTTTCTGTGTTGTTCAGTGCCCTGACTCTACTCCTAGCATAGAAGTGTGCAGCAGGCAGATGAGAAAAACAGGAACCAAATATATAATGCTAACACAGGAGATCACTTTCCTGTCATTGAACATATGTTTAAGATTAACATACCAAAATGATTTCCATATCAGAAATTCTCTCTATATTAACTACCCTGAAGTATGTAAACATCCATGAACTAAAGTGTATTTCCTTTGACATCAGAATTTGTTTTGTATTCACAATTCACAATTCACCTTGAATTTCAGAAGCACTAGAACCAACCAGTAGAGAAAACACCATAATATAATTAAGATCTCAGCCCTAATCCTGGTTTAACCCCAAACTGTTAACCAATGAATACATTGTTTAACATGTAAAAAAAATTATTTTGCTTAACTTACTCCTTTGTAATATGGCATGATTATATCTATTTTGTAGGATATTTTATTGTGAATTTTTCTTGCTCTAATACATCAAATTTTACCTTTCTGCTTCCCTTTTCCAAGAAAAGTCATTCTTTAAAGCATCTCAAAGAGATTGGTTGGAGGCTGTGGAAGGAGAATCAAAACTTCTCTTTAAAAACCTCTTAAGACAACCCCCCAGTTAGTTGCTTTGAGAGGAAGAAGGGCTAGTCCAAGACCCAAAGTGGGAGAAATGACCTTTTTCAAGCCTTTCTGGGCTACTGTACCAAGTGATATTTTTCACGAAATGATGAGTTCCTGCTTTCCACTTAACACAGACTGTTCTAGATGGGAGATGACAACCTTTTATACTAAGCTTCTTGCCTTGCGAACAGACGATAGAGCCTAGAATCAGAGAACAGGCTTCCTGGGAGGGTCACATTTACCAGCCCTGAGAAATGGGAACTGAGCCAGATATTTTCATATTTTATAAAATATTTTAACAAAACAGAGTAATAAAATAAAATAAAATAAAAACATTAATCAGCTAACTCAATAAAAAATAATTACTAGTGCTTAATTTGTGCCAGGTATCCCACTAAATGTAAAGGGAGTAATGGAATATAATGTTGAACAAAAATATACACAGGCCTTGTCCCTATGGAATTTATAACCTAATGAAACTTATCAAATTTATTTTCATTCAAAATCCTGAATTTGTTATTATACATATTATTAATCAATAACCAACTATTTTTTCTACCTAATATTTTCAATAATTACTTCAGTAACTTTTCTTAATGAGTTCAAACCTCTCACTTTGATTTCACTAGCTATTTTTAATTTCACTCATTTTTTTTCCTAATTACCACTCTAACAAAGATGGTTTCCATGCTCAGTATTTTCATCCTAAATATTGATCAAGCAATTTTGAGATATGCTTGGTTAATTTATGCCCTTCCATTTTAATATCTATTTCAATCCATCAACTTTTATCAGTCACCTGCTAACAGTAGTTCATTATGTGAGATTCTTTATGAGACCCAATCTTAAATATTTTAATGTTTTTTTGTTTGGTTGTTCTTTCTCATTTTCAATATATTTAAAGGCTCAAGTGATTATTGCAGGTTGTTGTAGTAATGGCCCTCAATTTATCCATACTGCCCTTCAGCCACATCTTTAAACCCTGTGGACATTGATCCTGCACTTAAAGAGTTACTATGTTTGGTCAGTAGGGCAGTAGCAAAATTAGTACAATCAGAGACTTGGAAAGAGATTCCTTATTGGAATTTGCTTCACCATGAGCAGAAGACCAAAGTAGATTTCTGGAAGATGAGAGGCTGCAGGGACTAAAACTCAGGCCACCTGACTACTCTCAGCTATCTCCTAGGAGGTCCAAGATTGAGACCCAGGTAAGATCAGCTAAGCCTGGCCCAGATCAGCAGAACTGTATAGCTGAATCAAGATTAATTTGCTAATGTTCAGAATTATGAGCTAAATAAATGTTATTTTTTTAAACCACTAAATTCTGGATAACACATTATGCAACAAAAGCTAACTGATAACAGAACTCAAGAGTTTCAAGTATGTCGATAACATTCATCATATATATGAGGCTAATGCTTCAAAATATTCTTGGGAAAATTAAATTGCTACCAGGTTTACCACCTTAGAACCTTGTAGCTTCCAATACAATATGATATAGTTCACATTTTAATAAAAAATAATTTAAATGTTTTAATGCATGAATTATTTTTAATAAAAGAAGTACTGAATTAAATTTTAATAGCTAAATTTATGGCAATGAGATATTTTACAGGTCTAATATGAAAGACATTTTTAGAAAGTTCTTTCTCATTATTTTTCTTTGCACTTTAAAAATAATATGTAGACATTACAAATAATGTTTAAATATTTTATAGTTGTACATCTTTAATATTTAAAATTGGTTCTTTCCCATCACACTACATTGTTATGTTTTTTTTTTCAATATAATTGGGAGGAGTTTGAAAAAGCTTAGAAATAAGTCATAGGATAACTTTAGCTCTTACATGTTCCAAATGAATCCCAAATACTACTAATATTTTAGAACTTTTGTTTTACTTTTCTATTTTTACATGCTAAGCAAAGTTATAATCCTTTAACAACTTCTCAAGTCTCTTGAAAATATTCTAAAATACATAAGAAACTAAGAATATCTTTAGCCAATCAATCAATAATGATATGTTGTGACTTGGACTTTATAATAGGTTTTACTTTTAAGAATACACAAGGACTTTTAACAAATGCTGATGCATAATAAAGGTCTGGCTATTTGGAATGAAATACTACATTTTAGAAGAGGTTTAAATAAAATCTTGGTTTCCCTGATTTTCAAAATAAGTTTTCTTAAGCCTATTCAGTATTGGTATTCAATTATGCTTAATAAATTTTGTGAGGTTAGTTTTAAGAATTAATGAATTGCAAACAATAAGTAATATACTTCACTAAAAGGATAAAGACATTCCAAAGCACTGCCAATCTACTGTTTTAACTAATAGAACTCATTGCTATAGCACATTCTTTGCCTGTCTGGCAGAATTTTCAAATTCTATTCTAGTTTTTGCAGCACTATATTATGAAACTTTTAAAAGTGTTCAAGCTATTGTTTTACTTTTCCTATCCTGCTTTTTAAAGAACTTTTCCTAACCTTGAACCAATAACCAATGCATACTTTTAAAATATTCTGCATATAAATAGCTTGAATCCATAACATTGAATGTGAAGTTTAACTAATAGCACTAGGTAATGATAAATATACAGAGTAAGGTCCCATCGTATTTTTAGGTAGTATGTTTTCTTTGGAAAGGCATCAGTAAGATTTTCTTCTACAGAAGGTCACATAGGCTATGTTCTCTGGATTATAATTATAATTTCTTGGTAAAAAATGGATCTTGTATATTGGTTCACATCATCATCTATAAAAGCTATTAGCAAAAAATCAATTATAGATTATGTATTAGATGCTTTGTAGGATGAGTTCAAGATTCATCTCTGTCCTGAAGTAGTTTTCAGTTTAGGATATATTCATATATATATGATGGTAACATACATATATATATATACACATAGACATATATGAAATAAATGGACAATATAAATATGTCAACACACTTATGTGTGGAACTTTCCATTTGTTGATAATCTTATCTATATTTGGCCATCAAAGTAATAGTTAACATTTAAGTACTATGTGCCAAGAATTGGGTTAAGTGATTTATCCCTTTTATTTACCCCTCTAAATGTATTAAGTCAATGTTACTATCTTTACCATTTTATAGCTTGGTTCTCAAGGTTACATAGTTAGTGTTGTTTTGATCAGGATTCAAGCTGTGGCTGTCTGACATAGGAGACATACTCTTTACCCAAGTGGAATTTGTACACGTGCCATAAAGTATTAATTCAAAAACTTTCTCAAGCGCCAGGCCATTTGCAGTGAATTTTATTACTACAGATGTTAACCTGCATTTGATTTTAGATGACACAAAGATAGGAAAAAAAAAGGCAGTAATCACGTAATGAGGGTATGATTTTAAAATTTGCTATAGCTAATAAATTATTTGCTAGTTGGTTAGGCAATTTTAAAATTTGCTTGGCAAAAGAATGGGTGTAAGGTCTGGATGTTTAATTTCCCTAATTTTTTCATCAAATATGGTAAATTCAATCTGTCATGTACCCAGATAGGTCATTGTAACTCTGGGGAGAAAATATTTTCCTAGCATGGGCAAAACATCTTTAAACCAAAATCAGTCAAAAGTAGAAAGAAAGTGGGAGAAACCCATTTATTGCTGACAAGCACTCATCCACTTCTGCTCGCCCATGTCTTTCACAACCAGACTGCAAAAAGGGATCCCACCCAAACTCTCTGGTCCAGATATGCCCTTGCTGCCCCTTGTAATTACTTATTGATATGGATATGCACTACTTCTTTCCAGTCCCTGGAAACACCTACTGATAATGGAGATGCACAAAGGCCAGGCAAGAGATTCTGGAAATGTTGCAATTTTACCCATAGTCATCTACAGAAAAAATAAATGCTATTTGTTGTTACACATTTTATAAAATAATCAAGTATGCCAAGAATAGAAAAGTACCTAATTTTAGTTCCATTTGTAAGAAGATTAAGAAGAAGGATCTGTAGACATTTGAGGATTAATTACGATGGACAAGACACAGATCTGATTTCTTCACTGCTATGCTTTTTATATGAAACAAGATTTTAGAAGCTATGAATAATATGATGGTGATGATGCTTATAAAATTTGAGAAAATGACATTTCACATATGGACAAAAATGATCAGGTTTGATGGATTTGGGTAAAGGATCACTCTGTGTGTTACTTTGAAATGTAGTCTGTTCCTAGTATTCTAATAGAAGCAAGCAGAAAGTCATCGTCAATCTTTATTAAAAGTGTGTCATCAGAAAAAATTACAAAATGATGGAACTCAAGGAATTTTTCTTACCAATATTATATCAACCACAATTATTAATGTGGAGAAAACTGACCAAAGAGGCTGAATTTAAAGAGAAATATTTTTTGTCTTGTTTTTGTTTTCATATAACTATCAGAAAGCATTCTCTTCTTAATTTAACTATAAATAAAAGCTATAAAACTGGACGGTGACTTAAAGATGATGCCATAAGAGGTGAGACAGAAACCTCCTCCCAAAACCACATATAATATGAAACATAACAAATACAACTAATCCTGAAAGAACAACAGGAAAGAAGTCTGCAGTAGACTGCCTACACCTGGGGTAAACAGCAGATCTCATGGAAAAGGGTAAAGTTCCAAAGCTGGGATCAGGCAGGACCCAAGCCTTTCCCCCACCCGACCTCACCAGTGGGAGGAAGAGAAACAGAGCGGGGAGGGGTGGGGCCTAGGACTGCTGAATACCCAGCCCTGGAGATCTGCTCTGGGAGCACGAACCTACATTACATGGTGCTCTTTAGATTAGTGGAGTTGAAAAGTTAAGACAGGTGGAATACTTGGAGAGACTGAGATTCCAGCCACTTGTGGAAAACAGGTACACACAAATAGCCACTCTGGGACAAAAGAAAGGCAGGAACTCTGAGAGACTTCCCAACAGCAGGAGGGCTGCTAAAGGTGAAAGGATTTCAGAGAGCTTACTGCTCAGGAAAAAGAACAGGTGGACAAAATTGTCCTGGCACACTCAGAGCAGCTGGTTGAGAATTTTCAGAAGCTTCAAATGCTCCATTTCCCTGGCTGGCAATGCAGCTATGAGGCTACCAACCACAATACACAGGCAGCTGCTCCTTCCTCCCAGCTGGCACCAGCTCGCAAACCACCAGGTGCACCTGCCATTGCGCCAGGTCAAACAGAGGGCAGCTCTGCCTACAAAAGCTAAAAGTATATAGCATAGAGGCACCTCTCTGTGCACTCTACCCACTGGCCCTGGTAATGGAGCCAGGCACTGCAGCCAGGAAGCAGGAAAGAGCTATTTCCTCCCAGCAGGCACCAGCACTGTTCACCTGTGACCCTTGCCATCGCTCCAGGGGCTGAACAGCTCCAGAGACTAGAGGAACCTGGTTCAATCGAAAATCCCACAAACACCAAAAAGAGGTCCAAGTAAAACTGAACTCACCAATCTTCCCGAAAGATATTTCAAAGTAAAAATCATAAACATGCTCACAGAGCTAGAGAAAAATATTCATGACCTCAGGGAGGAATTCAAGAATGAGATATAAATTTTTAAAAATACAGTATCCAAAATGAAACATACAATGGAGGGATTTAAAAGCAGATTAGATGAAGTAGAGGAGATGGTAAATGAAATAGAAATTAGAGAAGAGGAATACAAAGAAACTGAGGCACAGAGAGAAAAATAGATCTCTAGGAATGAAAGAATATTGAGAGAACTGTGTGACCAGTCTAAACAGAACAGTATTTTCATTACAAGGGCACCAGAAGAAGAGAGAGAAAAAAGGCATACAAAGTGTCTTTGAGGAGGTAATTGCTGAAAAAGTCCCAAATATGGGGAAGGAGATAGTCTCTCAGGACAGGGAGGTGCACAGATCTCCCAATACAAGGAATCCAAGGAAGACAACAACAAGAGGAGAAATAAATAAAATTGAGAAGAATAAAACAATAGAAAGAATTAATGAAACCAAGAGCTGGTACTTTGAGAAAATAAACAAAACAGATAAACCCCTAAGCAGATTTATCAAGAAAAAAAGAGTTACATACATAAACAAAATCAGAAATTATAAAGTAAAAATAACTATGGATTCCACAGAAACACAAAGAATTATTATAGAATACTGTGAAAAATTATATGCTAACAAATTGGATAATCTAGAAGAAATGGACAACTTTCTAAAAGAATACAACCTTCCAAGGCTGACCCAGGAAGAAATAGAAAATATGAACAGACCATTACCAGAAACAAAATTGAACTGGTAATCAAAAAATACCTAGAACAAAACTCCTGAACCAGATGGCTTCACTGTTGAATATTATCAAACATTTAAAGAAGACATAATACCCATCCTCCTTAAAGTTTTCCAAAAAGTAGATGAGAAAGGAATACTTCCAAACTCATTCTATGAGGCCAAGATCACTCTAATACTAAAACCAGACAAAGACACCACAAAAAAAGAAAAACTGCAGACTGATGAACATAATCAATGGATCAATGACCAAATTAAAACAAAGATCAAGCAATATATGGAGAAAATTAAAACAACTTAACATTCCAACTTCTGTGGGAGGTAGCAAAAGCAGTTCCAAGATCACTCTAATGCCAAAACCGGACAAAGACACCACAAAAAAGGAAAACTGCAGACTGATGAACATAGATACAAAAACACTCAACAAACTAATAGCAAACCAAATTCAAAAATACATAAAAAGGATCATTCATCATGATCAAGCAGGATTTATTCCAGGGATGCAAGGATGCTACAATATTAAAAAATCCATCAACATCATCCACCACATCAACAAAAAGAAGGACTAAAACCACATGATTAGATAATCATCTCCATAGATTCTGAAAAAGCATTCAACAAAAATCAACATCCATTCATGATAAAAACTCTCAACAAGAATGAATATAGATGGCAAGTAATTCAACATAACAAAGGTCATATATGACAAACTGACAGCCAACATCATACTTAACAGCGAGAAGCCTTAAGCTTTTCCTTTAAGATCAGGAACAAGACAAGGATGCCCACTCTCCCCACTTTTGTACAACATAGCACTGGAAGTCCTAGCCATGGCAATCAGACAAAACAAAGAAATAAAAGCCACCCAGATTGGTAAGGAAGGAGTCACTGTTTGCAGATGACATGATACTGTACATAAAAAATCCTAAAAAATCTACCCAAAAGCTACTAGAACTAATAACTGAATTCAGAGAAGTTGCAGGATACAAAATTAATACAAAGAAATCTATTGCATTCCTATATATTAATGATGAACTAGCAGAAAGAGAAATCAGGAAAAGAATTCCAGTCACAATTATATCAAAAAGAATAAAATACCTAGGAATAAACCTAACCAAGAAGGTGGAAGACCTATCCTCTGAAAACTACAAGACACTCATAAGGAAATTAAAGAAGACACGAATAAATGGAAACACATCCTATGCTCATGGATAGGAAGACTTAATATTGTCAAAATGGCCATGCTGCCTAAAGCAATATACAGATTCAATGCAATCCCTATCAAAATACCAACAACATTCTTAAACGAACTAGAGCAAATAGTTCTAAAATTCATATGGAACAACAAAAGACTGATTAGCCAAAGCAATCTTGAGAAGGAAGAATAAAGCTGGGGTGATTATGCTCCCCAACTTCAAGCTCTTCTACAAAGCCACAGTAATCAAGACAATTTTGTACTGGCACAAGAACAGAACCATAGACCAATGGAACAGACTAGAGAGCCCAGATATAAACTCAAGTATATATGGTCAGTTAATATACGGTAAAGGAGCCATGGATATACAATGGGGAAATGACACTCTCTTCAACAACTGGTGTTGGCAAAACTGGACAGCTACATGCAAGAGAATGAAACTGGATCATTGTCTACCCCCATATACAATAGTAAACTTGAAATGGATCAAAAACCTGAATGTGTGTCATGAAACCATAAAACTTAGAAGAAAACATAGGCTATAATTTCTTGAATATAAACATGAGCAACTTTTTCATGAACATATCTCTTCGGGCAAGGGAAACCAAATAAAAAATGAACAAATGGGACTACATCATGCTAAAAAACTTCTGTACAGCAAAGGACACCATCATCAGAACAAAAAGGCATCCTACAGTATGGAAGAATATATTTGTAAGTGACATATCTGATAAGGGTTAACACCCAAAATTTATTAAGAACTCACATGCCTCAACACCCAAAAAGCAAATAATCTGATTAAAAAATGGATGGAGGATATAACAGACACTTCTCCAAAGAAGAAATTCAGATGGCCAACAGGCACATGAAAAGATGCTCCACATTGCTAATTATCATGGAAATTCAAATTAAAACCACAATGAGATATCACCTCACACCAGTTAGGATGGCCAACATCCAAAAGACAAGGAACAGCAAATGCTGGCAAGGATGCAGAGAAAGGGAAACCATCCTACACTGCTGGTGAGATTATGAATTTGTTCAACCATTGTGGAAAGCAATATGGAGGTTCCTCAAAAAACTCAAAATAGAAATACCATTTGTCCTAGGAATTCCACTCTTAGGTATTTTCCCCAAGAAAACAAGATCTCAGATTCAAAAAGACATATGCACCCCTATGTTTATCATGGTACTATTTAAAATAGCCAATATATGGAAACAACCTAAGTGTCCATCAGTAGATGAATGGATAAAAAAGATGTGGTACATAGACACAATAGAATGTTATTCAGCCATAAGAAGAAAACAAATCCTTCCATTTGTAACAACATGGATGGAGCTAGAGGTTATTATGCTCAGTGAAATTAGCCAGGCAGAGAAAGGCAAGTGCCAAATGATTTCTCTCATTTGTGGAGCAAAACTGCAGGAATAAAACAGCACCAGAGTCATGGACTCCAAGAAGGGACTAGCAGTTACCAAAGGGAGAAGGGGATTGAGGAGTATTATGATTGGTACACATGGTGTGTGGGGGGGTCATGGGGAAGGCAGTGTAGCACAGAAAAGGCAAGTACTGACTGTCCATCTTACTATGCTAATGAACAGTGACTTCAATGGGGTATTGTGGGGACTTGATATTATAGGTGAATGTAGTAACCACAATCAATGTTTTTTTTGTGAAACCTTCATAAGAGTGTATATAAATGATGCCTTAATAAAAAAATTAAAAATTAAAATTTTTTTAAAAAGGTATAACACTTTTGAGATGTTTTGGCAGAATTCTTCAAAGTCCTCCCAAATCTATTCTTTATAGCTAGTTACAGCATAGAGAGTCAGTTTTATGGCTTGAAATACCTATGGTAATACTGTAGATTATTTTTAGTCAATTCTAACTCATGTTATTTTTGAGAACATAAAGGTAGTTTATTGTGTGATAAAATTGGAAATCACAAGATGTCTGCTATGTCAGAAAGTGATGGCAGATAAATGTCTGATAAAAATATCTGTTATAAAGAGAGATGGAACTGAAATACAATAGAGAAGAGCCATTTTAAGAAAATAAATTACATCTTATTCCATACTCTCATGTTCTACCTCTTTGCCTCAATATTATATGCTCTTTTTCTGTCCATAAAATGTTATTTAATGCAGTATAAAGGTTCACATTTACAATTCCACGTTCTTTTGCATCATAGAACAATATTAACTGGAGACTGCCCTGTGACAGAAGAGCATGTTCACTGAATTTTTCAAGAAGTTTAATTTTCTTTCAGAGATGTACAAAAGAGAAGACAAAGATATAGAGTCTCTTATTTGTCATTAGTTAATTTGTTCTGATAAAGATGACATTATCTACTCGCTACTGCAGATTATAGATCATGGCCTACTTTGTGACTTCAATTTAACCCTTAGGGTGAACAGGTCAGCTCTTACTAAGTATGACCTAAAAGTCAATTGCCAAATGATGAGACTGGTAGGTAGTTTATGATAATTTCAGAAATATAGAGCTGGGAAATTCTGGAATTAATTTATAACTAAGCATCTGGATCCAGTATCTCCTGATTGATTTTGTTAGTGTTCGGTAACCTTCCAGATTTAACTTAAATACATACTTTTTTAGCTGTCACACCCTGATTCTTTGAAGACAGTTCAGGTTCTTTTTATAGATGCTCATAGTACCTTGAACTTACCCTAACGTAGCATTTTTAGGTTGCGTTGTTGTAGCCTGTTTTCTTGTCTGTCTCCCCTACTAGACTGTATGTAGTTCTTGGAAGGACTTTGCCAGTCACAACTGCTGTGGAAGGAAGGAATGAGGGAGTGGATAGGAAGGAAGCAGAAGGAGGGAAGCAGAAGCAATAAAAATAGAGATAAATGTGAAGAAGAGCAAAGAATCAAAGTCTATTTTTTAAAATCTGTAAAGGAAATGAACAGGCCAACTTTCGTTGGGGAAAACTAATACCAACATCTGTACACAGGTGGTTATAAAGGGTTACTATTTGGAAAATGACCTGTAATGGTGGTAAAGTTGCTGTAATGCAAGATGGAGCTGATGAGTGTCACTGCATGACACAAAAATGATGATGGTGGTGATGGTTGTGGTAGTGAAAAAGAGGAAATTTAAAGGATAACTTTGATTTTAGGACAGTGATTTTTCTATATCAGTAAGTATTTTATGAAAGTTTCAAAGACACTTTAAACATTTGAAAATATATTTGAAGTCTATAAAGTATAGCAAATTAGTTCATACTGGGAGATCTTGGAGAATAAAACTCTTATGTTTGTGACTCTTTTAAAGTGTTATAATATGTTTTATATAGCAAAATAGATAAAAAAGATTACTCAATCGAAAAATTAGAAATAAAACATTTCATCAGCCTTTTGAAAATAGTAATCCAGGGAAAACTCTCTGTGTGTGTGCACATCGTTTAACACACTTGCATATATTTATTTTTATATATATTTTTTTACTTTAAGCAATTATTTATCAATGACATGTTTCCTTCCATTTGAACAAGAGCAATAATCTTCCAGATAAGTTCTCAAGGTCACCAAGTAAATATAAAGAGGGGAAAATATACTACCATCTTGTTAATGAGCATGTCAAAACAGAACCCTAAGAGATGTTACAAGGATTGGGAGAGTCAACTAATATTCTTACTAGGCTATAGCAGATAGTCGCTGGTAATGCCCTGGATAATGACCATCAAAGGCAAGAAATTTTAAAATGCATGTAAATTCCCTTAGACCTTCTGTATTTTCTTTATTTACTTTTCAATTGCCTCTTTGTAATCGAATTAGGAGAACTGGAAATTATCTACTCTTTATTTGTATTTAAAGCCAAAGCAGAAGGTTTTGCTAAATCAACTCCACTAACAAACACCAAGTTGCTCTCAGCTTTCATTATATAACAAAATAGTTTTTTACTTAACATATTTTCTTTACTACTCTTTTATAATAAAAAAATTAAGAGGTTGTACACATTTAATTAAATAAGTTATTTTGACCTTCACTTTTTAAAAGTAAGAAAAATTTCCAGTCCCATCTCTTGGAATTGGAGTCTTAAAGCACCCGGTAAGATTACTGTTACCCAAGGACCAGCGGTACCTTTTGTTTTTCTTAACCTTCAAACCAACTGAAGTTTGCAACTCTTCTGATGTCTGGGCTGAACTCATCTTTTATTTTTTGGAAGTAGATAAGAAAACATTGAAATGACCTCAATGTGTTCTCATCTCTGAAGAAAAATTCTTTTGCAACATGACAAATTTTTGGAGGCTAGAGAAGCTCAAGGCAAAAACACAAATTGTTTTGCCTTCTAACCTTATTGTATATACAAATATGAGTCAATCTGAAGCAGTGAAATATAAACGTTAGAGCGCAGAGTGTCATCACAAACCCTGGGTATGATTCTCAATTCCACCACTACGAACTGTGATCTTAGGCAAGTCAGCCTTTCTCTCATTTTTTTTTTAATATACCTATTAGAATCGTTAGGATTTTTTTTTAATCTACCTATTAGAATTGTTAGGATTGAATGAGTTAGTATTTTAAACAATGCCTGGTACATAATAAGCTGTCATTAAATGTTTGCTGTTATTTTAAAAACAGTATCTTTATTCTACAGTGTTAATGATAGAGCACTTTGAACTCCCTCTGGTTAGTGGAGTTTGAGTGCTGAAAACTACTCCTTCTTTTTCATTCCTCCACTGTTTTCTACTTAATAACAAATATCACTTGAAACCTTAAGGACATGAAATTTGTTTTGTAATGGTTTGTCTCCCTGAAAGAGTTATGTAACAATGAGCCTTCAGTAACTGATCAGATAGGATTAAAAATATTCATTAACTATTATTTCTGAGCTACATTTAAAAGTTCTAATATTTTCAGTTTGTTTATTTGGGTGGTTTTAGGGAATACAAAGCAAATAACATACATATAGATGTTTATCAATGATCATAAACATATTTAATTCTGAGGAATTAAAATAAATCCACATTTGCATATATAGGTGTCCATGTATAAAAGACACTATTAAGACTGTTACAAGTATAGCTAAACTGTAATAAATCACCCCCAAATGCTAAATTCCTCAGAGAGAAGAATATTTCTCAATGTAAATTGTACTTTGCTCATGTCTTGGGATTCCCAAAGAAAACTATTCTAAGGTCTAGCTGGTAAAGCTCACATCTATAAATCATGGATTTTCAATTCAAACTCTCAGGAAACAAGGTCATCTAACTTGGGGAAAAAATTGCACAGCAACTAGTGACTTTTAGTTAATGTTTTGTTCAGCTCCTATAGCATACAAAGCTCAAGACAAGACTTGAAGAGCAAACCATGTGAGAATAAAAGTGAGAATTGAGTTCAAGAGGTAAAAAGGTGGAACTGGGTAGGGTTGGAGGAGGTCAAATACACCTTTTTTGGTCCATTCAATCTACTTTCTTTCCTTTTCTTTTATCTCTTATGGCAGTTAGTGTCTATAATGCTTAATCATAAGAAAATAATTATCTATGATTTTGTACTCTTTAATAATAATATCATAGGCATTGTCTTATAGCTTCAATTTATAAGCTACTGGCTTATATATTATGCTTACATTCTATTCTGAACAGATAAATTCTGATAGGCACTCAAGAAATAAAAGTAGCTTGGTTCTTTCTATGGGCTTGAACTTTGCTCATCTAGTTTTATTTATCTGAAAAAATAAACACTTGTATTTCCTTTTAGTTACTTCGAAGTCATATTAATCCCTTGGCTTCTAAAGTATCTTCAGATCAGATACTAAGTAGCACATTCCACATTGGGCTATATGCTCATCAGTCAATGAATTATATTGTATATAGGAATATATATCAATGAAGTTCTTTGAACTGAGGTTGTAATGAGGTTGGGTGGACGATTTACTTCACTGAATGCCATATTTGCAAATGTGCATAGAGGTCTAGAATTTCAAGACTCCATAATGATTATTTATCTAACAAGTTCTTATAAATTTCTTAGTATGTGACAGTTCTTACTGTCATCTCAGTGATAAGGTTTTTTACATAACTCAATCATTCCTCATTAAAATCTTGTTGGATTATTAAAACCTTATTTTCTTCACTTAATAACTTAGGAAAACAAGGCACATAAGGATTAATTACTCTGCCTAAGTCAATTGGTGCCAGTTGACTCAGGTCTGTACTCTTAGGTACTACTCTGTGCTGTTTCCCCATCAGCTCAAAGCAGAACTGTATTATATTATCCTGTGAAAGAATCTTGGTGATCATTTAATTTGACCATTTATTCTGGGTCATTCTTTATTATGATTATATATTTCATGGTTTTTAAAGAAATCTGCACTTATTAGGATAACCACATCTATCTTTACCTTAGTGAATAATTAGTGCTTGGCTTAGTATCTGGTAAATGGTTGGTGTTCTATAATTATTATTAATTGAATGAGTTTTTGAAAAAGAATAAATGAATGAAAACTGAGAATGTAGTTATCCAGTTTTCTGAAACATAACTTATGATGGGAAACTCATTAACTCAAGTCAATTAATTTCAGAAGATAGTATTTCCTACTGTGATATTATGACTGTTCATCTTTTAAATTTGGTTACTTTTCTTGTTTTACACTATTTATCTCTTACTAATGATATCACTACCTTATGTTCACACAAATCTGCTCTCATCTACTTGGTTTTTCTTTCTATACCTATTGTTTGTTGTGGTAGAAATACTTGGAATGAGCATTCGGGGAAGCAAAATGGGTAAGACATTGGGAAATCTGGGGCTAGGATTATTAGAATGTTTCTTTTCAAAGCACCCAATTATAGTCCAAATGTATTATTTCCCAAACTCCTATGTTGAATCCCAACTTCTAAAGGTGATGGTACTGGAAGGTGAGGCCTTTGGGAGGTGACTGAGTCCTGAGGGCAGATTCTTCATGAATGGGATTAGTGTTTTTATAAAAGTGGTCCCACAAAGCACCCTAGCCTCTTCTACCATATGAGGACCCAGGCAGAAATTGGCAGTCAGTAAACCAAGAGGGTCCCCTCACCAGAACTTAACCAATGCTGGTGCTCTGACTGAAATTTCAGCCTCCTGAACTGTGAGAAATAAATTTCTGTTGCCTATCAGCTACCCAGTCTGTGGTATTTTGTTATAGCAACCTAAAAGGACTAAGTACCCAAATAGAATATTAACTTCAGAATTGATATTTACATATCCCATTCATTCATTCATTCATTCAATGAATATTTCTTTTAAGTACTCTGATATGCCAAAAACTTGTGGTACCTGAAATTATGGTATGATGATTAAAAAATAAACTATATGTATATGTATATATATATATAAACCTTAGATTGAATTTCTTCTCTGTTATTATTATTACTATTACTACTACTAATAATAATAAACTAGTAAAATTTTAAGTTTTCTTCTATATAAGATTGTACCCCTCCTTCCTTATCTCCAATCATCTTGTACTGCCCGGTCAAGTTCAGGTGCTCCTTGCACTAGAGCAGGACAGAAAGGAAACAAAGTTCCAAGCTGCATGCCTTTCTAAGTTTACCAAAGATTGGACTGATGATACCTATTTGTGCTGGAGGTGTGATTGTTCTTATTACCCTCCTGAGCTTCAAGTCCCCCCCCCCCCACAAATTTGAACAAATTGTATCTTTTTCAAGGGCACCCAGTCAAGCGGGTAGGAGTGGCAGCTGAAATCCAGCTTCAGGCTTGCCTAGCAAACTGTGATCCCCAGCACGGGACTGAGTTAGCCTGGAAGACCAGACTCCTCGTAACTGCTTTCCCCAAAGAGAGCACACTTGTCCTGATCAGTCTGCCTGGAGAAGATTCCTTTTAGCAACATATCCACCCAGACTGAGCATCTTCTCTAACAGTCACGAAGTTACTTTGTGTGTTAGTCACTGCAGAGCCTGCCACTTTGTCTCCCAGGCATTTGCACCATATTCCCATTATCTTTATCCCCACTTCACAGTTGTCCTATGAATTGACTTCTTTAGCAAATCTTCTTGGAAGTTAATCATTGTTTAAATTAATTCTCATATATACACATATATATATATCATATATATATGTATATATAATGTAATTTTTATATATGATGCATATAATTTATGAAATATATATAATGTATGTAACATATTGATACCAGGGTTTTTGCTAAGGAGCCAAAGAATGAACTTTGCAAATGCTCAAGGTAGGCAAGCAAGAAAGGCTGTTTATTGATAGAAGTAAAGATACAGAACTCCCAGGCACATACTCGGAGGGGCAAGGCGGCCATTTATGGGTTCAGGTCTAGGGGTTTTATGCCTGTTGCATCCAAGAGGGAGAGAAACGGTTTGTTTTCTATAGGTTCCCAAGAGAATGTCACTATATTTTCATCAGTCATACTAAAGGCCATTTCTATTTTTAACTAGTATGCCTTGGTCAAGCAACCACAGTGAGCCAGGTAACTTATCATGGAAGTTCAGTGGAAACCTTATACATTGTTGCATTGTTTCAGCTGCAAGTCTGTCTTTCACATTCCTAAGGTCCTTAGTAAGCATCTCGATTGTCCTTCCCAGGGCCCTTATCTTGCTCTAACTGGACAGGGGCTGCCCCCTGTTCCTTCCCTGTCTCAATATAAAATACATATATAAATGTATATTGAATATAAATGAATATAATATATAATGTATATAAAAATCATTTAATATTTGATGTATATAATCATATATATACTAATATATATATGATTTATATATATAAAACATTAAAAATATCCAAAGGTGTGTTTCCTTAACATTGTACCTATTTACTTGTTCATGTGCATGTGTTTATTTTCCCTAAAAAAATGGTGGTCTAAAAGTAAGAAATGATACAGAGAAGTTGGAAGAATGAGGAAATGTTGGTCTGGACTGGGAACTATGTAAGTCATAATTTTTTGCATCTCTATTTCCACACTCAGATAAGCATGGAAAGAAGGGAAGATTGCAGATCTTGTGTAACTAACTCATTGTAACATGATGGTCTTTCAATTAACTAATAAACTTACTAGCTGAATAAGCTTTTTATTTGAAAAGATGGACTCATACATTTGTTGCTTTTATTAAATGAGATATTGAATATGAAATTCTTAGAAGATGTCTGGCAGAGTTAAAAGTAACCATCAATTTTGAAATTACTGTATACAGGTATAGTCATAGTGGGGAAAGATGACCATCTAGTTCGTCAATGATAGGCTGAGTAATTTATTACCCCCAATTCTCATATTACATATCCTAAAATTAAGGAATGCATTTAAAGTCTTAGGTGTTCTTTCCAAACTTAAAATTTTATGGTTTCATAGTACAAAATAGCAGGTATGAGAAAGAAAATAAAATGAAGTTCAACACTAGTGAAAGAGAGAAATGACCAAGATTTTGAATGGCTGAGAAAACATAAAATAACATTTTAAAATGAGACTATAAAAGTGAAGCATGTTAAAAGATAAACTAAGGCATATTACAAATTTTAAGAAGTTATTTGAGAAAAATCCATTCCAATTGGGCTGCACCAAACTGAAGTGGCTAGGGGCGCTCCCCAGAAAGGAGCTCTGGAGAGAGACTTTCATAGAGAAAACACAGAGGCATTATAAGGGCATTATTGATTTGCTATAGCTTCAAGATTCTTGGCTTTGTGATTTGGTTGTCCTTAGGCTTCGATTTTGTGCCTTGACAGACTTAGGTTTAGATTTGCTTAGGCAGGCCAGCATGTTATAAAAGTTCCCTCAGTTTAATGGCCTCCTTGTTGAATTAATTTAACAATCCTTAATTAAGGAGCAGTGAGCTTAGTTTTATAAAAGATATCTTTTTAAAAGAAACTATCTGCCAATGTCACAGGTAAAATACAGATTACCTAGAAGTGATGATTGGTTTGAATTCTAAAATGTAACTCATATTGGATATAAACTGAGCATCTTAAAATTAAGGTTGGTGCTGCAAATCTATGCCCACGGGTTTTCAAGTAAATGCTCTCGTAGTTAATTTTAGAGGAAATTCTGAAAGATACTTGGGGTCAGTGACTTGCCCCCATGATTGCTGGGACCTAATATGAGTTAGTTGAATCACACTGAAATGAATTTATAAATCTGTCCCCTAACATTTCCCTGCCTGATTTTTCTCTTTCTTACTTGTTAATCCCTAGAAGCTCTGCACGTAATTATTCATGTGTAAAGGACAGAGGAGATGGGATTGTGTGAGAGGGCATCGTGACTGCCTATAAATGTCTCATTTTGCATACCTAAAATAAGTTGTGCTGGCATCTCTCACAGTCATCCAGAGAATAATTGAAATGTTTTGGGAACTCCTACCCATTTCAAGTTGCAAAGGCTTTATTATTTTGGCAAGTGCTCCTTTGGCTACAGCAAATCTGAAATGTGAATCGGAGAAATGTGTTAGTGTTTGCAAAATCCATGCTACTAAATTGTTTCTATAAATAAAATCAAAGTCAGCAAAAATGTAGTTCTACAGCTGCTGTTTCATAGTGAGTTCCACTACTTAGCAGATTTGAAGAATCCCCAGGCTTTTAAAGGAAAATCCACTTCTGTTTTGTTAATGATTCCTTTCTTTCATATTCCTAATGAGGAGGGAAAAAAAAGGAAACCTAGCTTTACAAATCTTTGGTTTTCTTGGAAGTTGATGACACTGGAAAAAATCAAGAGAGCAGTGTTCCTGTCTGGGATAGCTATAAAGTCAAGTCTTAATTTTTTGCACGGAATTTATGTGAGTATTATATCAAGCTTTTTAAAAATGTGCTTGGTACTAAGTCTTCGGTTTATTATAAATTGGTTTCCATATGAAATGCTTTATATAGTATAATAAATTGATTGCCACTGTATATTGGTTTGTGTTTATAATATATTGAATTGACTGAATAATAAATCTTTCTTTTCAGCAATTACTTTTATTGGTGTGAGTAAATTATATTGGTTTCAGAGTAAGCCAAAATGTTTTGCATCTAAATTATACTGTCTTGGTCAGGTGAGTTGAGTTTAACATTTTGTTTAAAAATTGGGGAAAAATATGTGCTTATGAATATTCTTTTATGACAGTTATATCATACTTTTTTACAGATAGAATTAGTTCTCTCCAAAGACTTATATTCAAGTTGAAGAGATTTGATAAAATTGTATAATTTTTTTATATTGTATGCCACTTTGTGTTTCGATGTATGGTGTAAAAGCTGCACTGAATGCATAGTACTGTTATTCTGAATTCTGATTGAAGTGTGTAATATACGAAAGATCATATTTCAGAGCAATATAAGGAAGAACATTTTAAGAATTTGGTAGAATGTGGTAGGAATGGCCTCAACTTTTGAGATGATGAGTCTCTGAAACAAAACGGTTGTGTTTTATGCCAATATGATATTGTTTTACAGTTGGAATTCTCATATTTGTTAAAAGTTTGGTTTAGGTGGCTTTTTAAGTTCTTTCAAATCTGAAGATTCTATCATTTTCTGCAGTTTAAACAATTCTATAATTCCTATTTGTCACTAATTTAATTATTTCAACCAGCAGAAATAAGCAACTGCTTTGTGCCTTCAAATTCCTTGCAATCTAACACAGTAACTAGAGGTACATAAATAACAAAGATTATAAAATTGCAACACAGGTTTTGTGACACAGAGAAGCACAAATAAAAGAAGGAAATAGAGGAAAACAACAGTCGTTTCCTTAAAAGCAGGAGGTCAGAAATGGCCAATGAGATTTCATAGTTCTAGAGAGGGTCTTTGTATTGTAATTGACATTACAGTTGACCCTTGAACTGCAATTGAACAACACAGGTTTGAACTGCATGGGTTCACTTATATATGGAACTTTTCAATAAGTGTAGTGGAAATTTTGGAGATCTGCAATAGTTTGAAAAAACATTTTCTTTTCGCTATCTTACTGTAATGTAAGAATGTAGTACATAGTACATATAACATACAAAATATGTGCTAATTGACTGTTTATGTTATCAGTAAGGCTTCTGGCTAAAAGTAAGCTATTAATAATTAAGTTTTAGGGGGGTCAAAAGTTAGACATAGATTCTCAACTACATAGGAGTGCCAGTGTCCCTAACCTTCAGTTTGCTCAAGGATCAACTGTAGTTAGGAAGAATTGCATAGAGTGTGGGGTACTGGTGAAATTATGGAAAGCAATATATATTGTATTTGGGGAGAGTTTCTGTACAGTTTCATCTAAAGAAATGGAATGATCAGATTTATATTCCTTATGGCTTACTCTGTTAGAAATGGGGCAGATGTATTGATAGGAATCAAGAATGGAAAGTAGGAAAATTAATAGGGGATATTTTGCCATAATGTAGATGAAATAGGATAGTGCTTTAAATTAAGACATAACAGTGAGGACGGTGGAGAATGGATGCATTCAAATGGTAATAGGGAGAGAAATCTATAGGACTGGGTGACTCTTTGGAGGTAGGAGGTCTATAAACACCAAAGTATATGACTAGGTGTGATGCCATTCACTGAAACATGGAACACAGGAGGAAAGATGTGATGGGGGAGATTTGTCTGTGTGGTTTAGAAACACTGTGTTTGGGAGTGTAATTGGACTGCATCATGCACAGGCTGTTTGAATATAAGGTCAAGAGATTAGGTAATGGTTTGGAGCAGAGGGAAAGGCTTTGGGCAAGCTAAAGATTTAACAGTGCATGAGAGTATAAAGAAAGGATACAGAAAAAGAGTCGAAGACCAGAGATAGCTCTTTGGATAATGTGGACAATTAAGCAACAGGCAGAGGAAGGGAACTGTATATGATATTGACAGTTATCCCTTAATATCCATTCTCCTATATTTTATTTCAGAAACTCCTTGAATTTAGCTAGGCTCTTGGTTACCCAGATAGAAGCACATTTCAATACAACTAAGTCCCTGCCAGTGAGTTGTGAACAGAACTGAAGCATGCACCTTCCAGTTGTCATTTTTATAAGGAAGTCGCTTCTGCTTCTCTCTTCCTTTACACTCTTCCTCCTGGCTAGGAACTGGCCAAAACTTGATGGCCAACAGGGACACTGCATTCTAGCAGTGGCTTCCCTTCCTGGATCCTTGTACTTCATTCTGGGGCAGAACAGCATATCTCAGAACTGCCTATCTCTAAAGTGTTACATGCAAGGAATTTTGTATCTTTTAAGTGATTGCCCTTTGGGTTCCAAGTCTGCCACAACTTAGGTTGTACTATAAATAATGCAAATATTTTTAGAAAGAGACTGAGCCTCAGTCGCACCTTAAAACTCATACAGTAATCAGAAGGCATACCAACTAAACAAACTTGCTTTTTAAAAGTACATATTTAAACTTTTATTAATTGCTATTTTTGGCATGACATGTGGCCAGTATAATTTTGAATCTTTTAAAAATTTATCTGTTTCTTTAGAGCCCTAGGTAAAGGTACACCAAACTAGCTGTGCATCAAAACTATTTGGCAAACTTTTAATTGTCCAGAATTTCATGCATGTCCTTGAGGGAGTTCTGATTAAAATCTATAAATAAAAGATAAATATTTATAGAATATGTTGTGGAACAAGCCCTACTGATAAGTAGTTTACGTTGCTATCTGTGGAACAGTTCATTTTAAAAACAGACCAAGAGTTACCAGGCAAATGCAACCCATGATGGGGTTGCCATGGGTGGCAATAGTGATGCGTCATCACATAGTATTAGAGGCAAAACATAAATAGGAAGAGGAGCCTCACTTTATACAAAGTTTAATTCCCATAAATTATATTTGCCAAGAAACACTCCACCAGAAGTACAGGATCATGCATAAAAAGTAGAAATTGTTTGAAATGTAAATTGAAACAGCACACAGACACATATTTCAAACCTGTAAGAACATAAATTAATCACACATTTAATTGATAAATGTAGATCAAACATTGTACTCTGTGAATATAGAAAAAACTCATTTTTAACCATTTAAAGAACTAATGAGAAAAAGTTATGAGAGTACATAAAGTTCTAAAAAGAACATTCTGTACATTGGCTGTAACACAAACATTTATTTTAATCTGTGTTTTATATTAGTAACAAATTTATAAGATAATTCTTTTATCACCCTTTGTGCTTTATGTATTTAATTCTACTTTGTTTTCTATCTTTCTGTATATCTTTCAACTAGGTTTCACTTAGTTTAATGTTCTGACATAATTTTTATAGTTCTTGTATTAGGAACATTTCACTAAAATATTTTTAAGTAATCATTTCTATAACAAGCATTGTCAATTTTAAGGCAATTTTGAGTCAAAATTTCTACATAAGAATACAAATTTAAATGTTTACTGTTCTAAATTTTCATTGTAATCCCATAATGATAATACAATTCAAGCTTTCAGAATAAGATTTTTGTCATATTGTCTTTGGAATAAAATATCCTTTCAAATAGGAATTTTGAACTTTTAGTTAAATTTGTTTTAACAAATGTATAAACAATATTTATATGTTGGCCATTCATCTCTGAACTGTCATAATATTTTGGATGAGTTTCCTAGTCCTGTTGAACTCTTTTCCATTGAATGAAGTCATGTCAATTATACAATGACTTCGGTTTGAACTATTTGACATACTCATTCTTAAGGTCAAATGCACATGTCTCCCATATATTAAAATCATTAGAGAGGAAATAGACTCCAATTTAGTTATCTAAAATCATTCTGCAAAAGGTCTATAACTCTGATATCCAACAAAATAATCATAAGGCACATGTGGCTATTTAAATTTAAACGAAATGAAATTTGAAATTCCATTCTTTGGTCTCATAAGCTACATTCCAAGTGCTCAACAGTCACCTATTTCTAATGGCTATTTATTGGATAGCACAGATACAGACTATTCCCATTGTTGCAGAAAGTTCCATTAGACCTTAATCAAAAGCAAGAATTTTTAGCCATTGTTTCAATTACCCTAAATTCTAAGCCTGTATGATACAAATTATTTTTCCAAGGAAAAATTATTCCATGACATGTTTTATCAAGTGTTAGGTAAGACATCTTTTTATTTTTTTTAAAGAAAATGCTAGACAATGTTAAAACAGTTTTATTACAGCAGGACTCTATAGAACCCTAATAAACTTAATGTGTTAAACATTGTGTCTCTCAAGAGGGGATATATTATTTAATGCCCCCTAAATTTATATGACTATAGGATCTTATCCTCTTTTTTCTTTTGAATGGTCTCTGTTAGAATTGAATCTGTGAAATATGTTATTTTTTAACAATGATCAAAGACATTTAATTATTTTTTCAGAACATTTTGGAAAATAATATAGACAAGGCCAAAATCTCAAAACATTTATATTGTACTCATTTTAGGCAATTATGATTCTATTTTATAAAGTTATTTACTGCATTAATGAAGATCTTGCTAACTACTGTAACCTTTAACAGATACATATTATCAGATTAGCAAATGAGTTTCATCAAATAGAACTCAACTTATCACAAGGTACTACTATTCATTAAATAGATTATACTTCAAATGGAATACAGTAATGATACATTTCAATTTACAGAATCAATAAGAAGAAAAATATATTACTCACACGTCTTTTGACCAATTTATTCTATTCTCTTTTTTCCTAAATTTCCTTAAAGGTTTTGTTTTGTTTTTAGATTGCACAAATAAGTGAAATCATATGGTATTTATATTTCTCTGCCTGGCTTATTCACTTAGCATTAAAACCTCTAGGTCCTTCCATGTTGTTGCAAATGACAGGATTTCTTTCTTTTTTATGGCCAAATAATATTCCATTCTTTATATGCACCACTCTTCTTTATCCATTCATCTACTGATGGACATTTTGTTTGCTTCCTTATCTTGGTGGATGGGGAATAGGAGGGAGTGAAGGGGCACAAAAATTCTCAATCTGAATATAAGTTGGTCATGGGGATAGTACAAATGGAGAGTATAGCCAATGATTCTGTAATATCTTTCTGTGTTGACAGATAATAATGCACTAGTTGGGGTGAGGACTTAATAATGTTGGAAACTGATAAACCATTGTGTTATATACTTGCAACTAATATAAGATTGTATATCAAATCAATTATACTTCAATTAAAAAAAGAAAACTCCTCGAAGGTTGTTTCCTTATGAAATCTTTAACTATAATTTTTTTTCCAAATAATCATTGAAATGTTCTGTCAGTATCAGTAGCTAATATTTACAGAATTCTTAAAATGTCTTAGACCATGTACTAGTCTTTTTTATATCTCATCGCTTTATCTTCACAATAGTCTCTATAAAGTTAAATGTTCTTACCTGTTTTGTATATGGTTAATCTGGTACTTGAAATGATTATGTCCACATATACAGCTTAGTTGGTGACATTATGGATTTTAAGCCTAGATCTTTCTGACTTCAAAGTTCTCTTTCTTTCCAGTGTTTATATTGTACCTCAGGTCTTACTTGATTATTTCCTTTTTGCTGACACACTTTTATTTGGCTGGATGATGTATTTCTGAAACATTCCAACTGTTACATAATATTTTCACTAGTTCTAGTGTATGCTTCATATGTTGAGGTTCTGTGCCTCTATGACTGTTCTTCCAAGAACAATGGCTACCATCTTGGCCTTTTTCACATTATTTAGCCAGATGTGTGTAACTCAAGACCTAGGCATTTCTTGGCCCATGGTCCCCTTTCTCCACCTTCAAACTAGCAACAGAAGGCTGAGGCCTTTTCTGATTGCATCACTCCATCCACTTCCACTTGCTCTATTGAAGAGCTTTATTGTTACAGTAAGCCTACCCAGATGATCCAGGATGATATCCCCAAATCAGCTGATTGACAACTTTAGTTCCATCATCAATCTTAAGTCTCCTAACGTATTAACAGGTTCCAGTGATTTAGACATGCACATCTTTATGTGGCCATTTTTCTGCCTAATACAGGGCAGGATGTATGTATGTGTGTGTGTTCTGTCTTTTTATTATTAAATAAAATGCTTAGAATTTGGTACATCTATTTAGTTTGCCTCCTTTCTTATGGTGGTAAACAAGTCTGTACAAACTCATGAGAAACTGATCATATGCCATACAATTCTTTCTATTAGGCTTGAGGACTATATTAGCGACATGGAATATACAATTCATGACCCACTTACTTTCCACTTAACATAGTATGAATGCATAGGGAATGCTGATTTAAAAGCCTCATATTACTCTTCCTCATTTATGCCTCAGTATTAATATATGGCAAAATTCAGTATCTATTTTCTCATTGGAATGCTTCTATTTAGTTAATCAGGTAATCTAAGTTGTAAGAGTATTTTCCCTTGAAGACAAAATAAGGCAGTTTTATTTTGAAAGGAAAAATTTTATGTGGGTATTTATTTTCTCACTTATTTATTTATAATAAACTAGAATTTGTTAAAAATATGTGATATTTGCTTTCATTTTTAAGCCCCTTCAGGCAATATGTGCAATGTGCTGATCTAACTGAGATAAACGGATTCTGCATTTACAGAGCCCCTTTGCTGTATGTTCCTGGATTAGAGTTGGTCAGAAGAGCTTGTACAAGATTTAGGGATGGAAGCAAAAGAATGGCTTTTTCATTTCAGAATTCATTTCTACTGATTCTGGGAAATAGATGGGCTGCCAGGAAGCATCCAGTGGTAACCTTTGCTAGGGATGGTGAGAAGTTTGCAATATATGAGCACCTCATACTCTCTTTAAATCAATCACCCAACTTGGCTGTTTTAATCTGTGGATAAAGACCTTGGTGATTGAAAGGTTAGCACAAGAAGGAGAGAAGAGAGAAAGTTATCAGCCCAGCTTTGCCATGCATTATTCTTTAATTATCACTCTGAAGGTTGTCATAGGTCCTTATACTTTTTTTTTTGTGTGTGTGTGTGTGTGTGTGTGTATGTAATCATTGTTTTTAAAATTAAAGCTCCCTAGCAGTGATTCTTCAACAGGTGTTTGAGATTTGTTTTCTTAGATGAATACATCTGCCTGCTGTGTATTTGTAAGAGCTCTTCAATTTCTTATATTTGCTTAATTTACCCTGAGAACACACTTCCTTGTTTTTTTTTAAACTATTATGCAATAGTTTTAAAAATATCTTCTTTCATTTCCAAGCACTTTAAAACAGGCAACAGTTATTTTTATGTGCCTTGCCTACCCTAAAGCTCATTTTCAACAATCACTGACAAAACATTCCTTTCATTTTAAAAGTGATTCTGAGATGAAGTTATCTTTAGTATATGAAGTACCCCATAGTCTGCTATTCATTTAAATTTGTTATCACTTGTGATCAACTGAACAAAGTGTTCAGCTTGCTTCTTTAAGTTAACTATACTTATCTCTAAAATAACATAAATCAAAGGGCAATAAGTTTTTAAAAAGGACTTTGATATTTAACTTTATTTTGAATACTTGAGATAAGTATCCATTTACCATTTCCATCTGATTTTCATTTATTTTATGAATCTAAAATTGATTAAACTCCATGTGGAATATTCTGTGATTCAAACATTCACCTATTTGCACCTCAAAAGACTGAAAATTATGTCACAATCATTATCCTTTTAGGAATATTACTTAATGCTAGTGAAAGTTCACTTCATATTGACCGTTCAGATCTGTATGTCCTTTATAGACTAAAATATTCACCATTGATTAGATATAAAATCTTACGTAAACATTAAGATAAATAAGATTACTATGTTCTATACCATACTCAACTATTGGCATTTTGTTAATATACAGTGTGTAAAGCTCAATATCAGAATCATCATTAGATATTTTATAGACTGCAGATACCAAAACACAACTGTAGACCTATTGAATTTAGCTGCCATCATTATCATTCTATCTGTCCATCATGTATCTATCATCTCTCTATTTATCTATCTAATCTGCTTGATTTCTGACCATCTTCTGTTAAAGGTAGTGAATCAGTATAGACTTTAGATGAGTTGTATATATATGTATGTATATATAAACCTCCTTTGACATTTCCAGAAAAGAGTGTGTGTATAACACATTAAGACTTGAAAAAGTGATATCACTCTCCCTCTCCTTTTCTCCTTCCCTCCATCTTCTCTTCCTTCTTTTCTTCCTTCCTCTTTTCTTTCTTTCCTTACTTTTTTCTCTCTTCATCTCTGCCTTTATTTTTGTAAGTAATGAAAATGTTCTAGAACATCCCTACTGAACTCCCTCATGTTACATTAGTCACAAATGGGCTAAATACTTATTACCAGCAAATCAAATGGAATCATAGCATTGCCTGAAACTTAGGTTAAGCATGCTTTTACCTTACTCATGGAACAGGGACAATGGTTAACCTTCCCGAGTCATATAGTGGCAGGTTGGATGTGCAAATGAGAATACCAGTGAGGAAGACAGGCAAATGGATGTAGGCAACAGTCAACTGTATCAGATGTACATTTTCTTGTATTTGTCTTTGTGTCACTTATATCCATAGCCATGCAGAGCATAAGTGAAATGCTTATTAAATCCATCCCGCCTAAATAGTAAAAACTTACGTTCAGGCTGCTTGTCACCTCACTTTTAAAATAGAATAGAATTCACTGTCAGTTTCTAAGTAGATATTTAGTGAAAATTAATCAATAAAATATCAGAGGTGAATTGAAAAGTAAGGAAGTAATTTCACAAAGCTACCCGCCTATTTGCCCAATATGGAAATACCTTCCTCAGTTCAAGAAGAGCTCAGTTTGACATAGTGGGGGAGTTCAGAGTAGGAAGGAGGTGAAGGTTTGTCAAAGTTTAGAGTATTTGACAAACAGTGTGTTAAACTCTTTGAAGAGGGCTTCAGGAATAAAAAGTGTACTTCTTTCCCAAAATTTACCTAACTGAGCTTGCTCATATTTTGGCCATAGGATGCAACAGCAATTTCCAAACCAAAAAGAGACCCTTAAGTAATTTTCAAATGTGCCGTACCATCTGTCTCTCAACTCTGCTTTTCTAACCTACTTTAACATTTTGAAGCAATATCACTGACAAAAAATTGTGAAATAATTTCAAGCAGCTGTATTTTGCTGATTTTTAGATCAACATATTGAGTGGCAGAAGCTAGAATCTTGTAGACATAAACGTTCTGTAGTGTTTACACAGATGTACGTGTTTATTTTTATTTGTTTTGCTTTATTTTACGCGTTTTTTTTCTTTAGGTTAGTAAGAATTTTAAATTATCAGGTCTTGGAGTTACGCACATCCAGCTTTAAACTCTTACATAATCTTGGGCAATTAAATTCTTTGTTATTCAATTTCTTTATGTATAAGGTGTTTTCAATAATATCCAAAGAGCTTTATACATTACAAATAATGTGCATTACCTAGGGCATAGTTTACATTTAACAAATGGTAGTTACTTGTATTTTATTAGTTGTAGTTTTCCTGACAGGAGACAAACTATTAATTCAACCTGATACGTAGTATTAAGGATTTAGTTTGGCCCTTCCTAGTAGTTCAATCCTGAGCAACTACTTTGCTCATGTTAATTTTCCAGAAGGTCACACTGGGGGCTCTTCTGACTGAAAGGATTTTAATTTCAAAAATATTTTGCATGTCCAAACTTCAAAGCCTTGAAGTGGAATCTCTAAACCCATACTAATTACTTAAAAATAAGCTTGATTATAAGATTCCATTAAAAGTAGAACCAGCCTAGCATCTTGACAATCTAGTACTAAAGGAGAAAGGCAGGACAAAACAGCTTGTACTTTATCAAAATATTTTCCTCTAATCAATTATATTTAGAATGAATTAATAGGATTTTTCCAGCTTTCCAGTTTTTCAAGAAGAATTAATTTGAGACTGCCCACCCTACTAGCTTCTGACTTGGAGGACTGAATTCACCAATTAAAATCACAGCAGATTAATTAGCTAGTAATTTGGGAAGTTAATCATCATTCAATGGTACTTACTAAGTGTTTTTATGCTCATGAAACTTGTATTGGGAGATTGGTTTGGGAGAATTGAAATCTCACTTGAAGAAACATTTAAGTGATTCGAACACCACAGCTTCAACCTAAATATTCCTTTGATGCTGCTCATCTCCTTTTATCACTGTTTAACAGCAGATACTAAGTCCAATACAAAAATGTGTAAGAAACATATTACATTAGAGCCTTCATGGCTTTGATTAGAGCTCAATTAAATTATATTCCATGTTAAAAATCCTGTAGTAATTTTCAGCATTACATGCACAACCTAAAATCTTTCTTTCTTTCCTTCTTTCTCTGGGGAATTTTTCATGTCTTGTCTCAGTTCACAGAAGAAAATCAATTTTGCGATTTCTTCCTAGAAGCTAATGGAAATTTGTTCAAATCACAGGACTACCATACAATTTGCCCAATTCAGCAGCGATACCTACCTTGGTTCACTCAACTAATGAGAAGCCCAATTTGGAATAGCAAGGGAGGTCCTGGCAGGAAGGAGGTGGATCAACAAAGATGGTAAAATATTTACATAAATTGTGAACAGCTGAAGCCACCTCTTGTCCCTTTAGTTCTAATATTAATGTTTCCTTAAAGATACATGTAATATTTACTGCAAACATAAAAATAAAATGTACATAATGGTGTATATGTAAATACCAATGCATGCAGAAGCACCTGCACATGTATCCTGGGTTGCCTTTTGAAAGTACCATATTTACAGTTTTTATGGGCAGAGAGGATGGCAGAGGTATAGACACTGCTGGCCAGGTGCGAGAACCCTCATGGGTTTCTCCGACCTGCATTTTCTTCCTTTTCTTTACTTTTCTGTATTTTTGAGAGCTGATAAAAGAAGAATCACTTCTACACTTAGTTTGACATTCTTGACCTGTTTGGATATTAGACATCGCCTTAAGTGAGGGTGCTAACCCTAAGAATTGTTCCTACATGTAAAGAATTCTAGCAAAAAGTTTCCAGAATAGCTTTTGTTAGTAAAACTTCACCCACTTTCAGGAAACACTTTTTATTTTCTCCAGCCTCCTTTGCATCTGGTGCCCCGCATGCATGCTCCTCCTTACTCTAGACTTTGGGTAACCACAAAGCCGCAGGCTCAGTGCCACCAGTAACCTCCCTTCCCTCATGTAGAAAGTAAGGGATTGCAATGATACTTGCTCTTTGAAGTCATTCCATAGAAGCAGCTCAGAACTGGCAACTTCAGAGAGATAATCTCCTTGCTACAATATAATCAGCTTGTTACAATGCTGTGGGCAGAATATTTTTTGAGATTTACAATGTTTGATTCCTTTCTGGAGAGTGGGGGAAGTAGGAATAGAGAAAAGCAGGCAAAGTGATATGACATTTGGTCCATTCTTACTAGGCCAACAGAGCCAAGATTTTCAAAAACACTAATCAATGCAACTGGGCAAGATAGTAAGTTGTTCTAAATTTTATGCAAATATATGTACTATGACAACCTTGCAAATGTTTTAAATGGTTTCTTTTTAGTTAATAAGTCCTATTATTATTCTTTTAAAAATGTCAGTAGACTACGATATGAAGTAAGCTGAATCTTCATATACTACGAAGAAACCTTTACAGAATCCTATTTTTAATTATTTTTTTTAAAGTGAGCATGCTTCCTGTACATTTCATTCTGAGGAAACAGAAATTTTGTGGCAATTAGGATAAATACTTATTGCTTCAGATGCTTGCCAAAATCCTCTTATACCAAAGTAAACACTCAACATACGGTCTATTACCATTTTAACAATCAAAATTTAACCTAGTATTATAATTACAATTCATCTTTCTCTTTTGAAAAGTAAAAAGAATTTTAAATGAAGTGTCATTATTAATTAGCTATTTTCAAAGCTACTCTTAGTGAATTAGGGGCCATGGAAAATGCTTAGTGAATAATGGGTAAGATGTGGGTAGAAAAGGGGTGCCTTTGCCAAATGATATTAAGGAATTCAGGATTGCACATATGTGCAATTGGCAACAAACATGGTTTAGCAACACTGACAAACCACCTACCTCAGCCTGCCCTTTCGTGAAAGTCTTTTCCTTTTTGTAGTAGACCTTGTTGTTCACATTAACCCAATTTTGTCCATATATAAACATCTAGTAAGGGAAAGGTTGAACCTATGTTGCGATTTACCACTAGCCTAGATCATAGGTATGCCCTTGGGCCATGAACTCTCTGTGTCCACACATTTGTTGGAGAATTAAACTGGAACATAAAATTGTTTCTATTTTATCTGCCATGGTTCATCTCTGACCCTACTCTCCACTGAGGATACAGATATGGGGTTTTACCACTTACACTGTTTTTAACAGCCTAAGGTGAATCAACTTTTATTTTGTAATCCCTCTGTAAATCTACTCAGACATAACTTAAAGAAAAAAATCTATATTTGTATATGTAAAGAAAAATAGTGTTTTATTTTGCAACTTCTAGAGGTTTATGAATTCAATGTCATAACACTCTTGAACCCAAATCAACTCTCCCTCTTCTTCTCAAATAAACTTTTCCATGTGAATCCCAAAGTTTTATTGCATAACTAATTGTATGATTCACAATCACTGAAAGTATAAACTATCTGTATATAATTTCTGGAGACATGCAGAGGACTATCTGGGCTCTACCTCATCACTACCCTGCCTCACCCAAAAGATGAAGTGGTATTTGTCATTTTTACCAGGGAATGAAAAGTAGATTCAGATTTGAAAATATTTTGTAGGACAAGAATAGTTTTTGCTTGGAATGTGACTGTTCTAATATATTGTGAGAAACTTTTTAAGGGCAAATTATGTCTTTATTATATTCTGAAAAATAAATGAAAGAAAATGCCTAACAACCCCTTTTCTTTTCTTACAGTCAGAAAAGAATCAGAAATTCTCCTTGTAAAGATGGTAAATTAGTAAGCAAATGAACACATACAAATTAAAGTTTTCTAGAGAATCATAAAGTGGTTGAAAAAGAGATTTAAAATTATAGGCAGTTCAGATGTAATTCATGGTGCTTGGAACTTTTTCCTCTCTTCACAAATTCAAAATATCTGAATTCACCTTAATTCTTTTTTCTGTCTTTTCTTCTTTCTTTCTTTCCTTCCATTCTTCTTTTTTTCATTGTTGTCATTGTACCAAATGAATAAATGGGCTTTTTATTATGAATAGTTTAAAATGAATGTTTCCAGTCATTAAAGACCCTTAAGTTCTAGGAAATATAATAGTGGGAGGAAGGAGGACAGAAAGAGCCAGGGTAGAACCACACTGAAACATTTCATTTTGGTAGTTGGTGGCTGCCACCAGGTGATGTGTTTGATGTCCAGATATAGCCAATACGAAATCAATATTGGAAATATATAATTTTTCTCAACATCCAGAGTAGATTTACTAAATCAAAATATGTGTGTTTTAAATAACTGCCACGTTATCAACATAGTGACAATGTTCCTTACATAATCTTTGTCATTTCCAGAAGGTTCCAACTGAACTGACATGTTTATTTTCATTCCTTTCTTCACTCTGTATGCAATCCCAGTAGTAAACAGAAAACCTGAGTAAAGGCATGCGAAACCCTCTGAACTCCCAGGTAGTGGTTAATCCAGGTTTATTTTATGCACTTATTTTTTCTCTCATTCTTTTTCATGTGTTTTGTTCATTGATTTTCCTTCTTTATCTTGGTAATTTTATACTTTGGGCACATTTTCTCTCGAATAATCAGACTAGAATGTTCTTAGGATGACTTGTGCAGCAGTGAATTCTTGACTCCATTTCTATAAATCTGAGACCTTGATGAGGTGTGTGGGGTATTGACCTCCCCTAGCCAGAAATTCCCCACCCTTTTTTAAATTTTATGCCAAGACAAAGAATTCAAAGATGGGGAAGCAAAATTAAAATACATTAAAAAGTGAAAATACTGACCTTGGGCAAGTTATATAACTTCTTTGGACCCTGGTTTACACATGTGTTAGTGGGGAAAGAAAAGGAGATAGATGGGAATTAACACTAATTTACTGGCTTCCATGTTACCTTTCTATTTTTCATAATTCCTGTTTGAAAAATCATTTATCTTCATTTCATTGAAATGGATTAAGAGAAATATTAATAAGTTGTTCTAAATAAAGGAACAATTAAACAGCAGACATGATCCTAATTTGAGTCTACCTTGAGTCTTTATGTTCCCAAATTCTATAGTTTTTCTATTGTGTCTCATTATACAAAATAAGATTACCTGGATTCTGTAGATGAAGTAGATGAAATTAAAACCTCTCTCTTCGATTATAATTAGGGAATTAAAAACCCATGCTTAAGAAGTCTTTAGATGGAGTTTTTATAAATACCAATTTTGTTGTGTCCTTAGACTTACAGACAGAGGTACAGTTGTGAGATGTGTTAAAGATAAAAATTAACTTGAAGACATAATACAAAGATGAGTAGGCCCTTAAGAGAGCACAAAGTGAAGAAAAGATAGACCAAAGATGGAGAGCATGAACCAAAGATGGATCTAGGTTTCTAATTTTGAAATTATAAAGAATCCTTTTTTACTCAAGAACCAGAGAGCTAATATTTGAAATTTTGAATTATTATAACACATCTGTGTTTTTAGGTCCTCCTGAAAGCTTAATAAATTCGATTACATGAATTAGTTTGCCTCATTAGGAAAACAAGGGATTTTCTGTTTTCAACTTCTTGGTTACCAAACTGCTGGAGAGGTATTCTGTTTATGGGAGAGTGAGAAGTTCTGTAAAGAAGTTTAGCAGGAACAGAAACTCAGAGCCTATGAAGCAACAAGAGTTAAAGTCCCAAAAGAATTTCCAGGGATTTGGGAGAGGTGATTTTGTTTCGTATAGGCCACAGAATGAAGTTAAGAGCAAGTATTTTTCAGACTATCAAGGAAATTCCCAACTCTGACATGTAGGTGACAGATGTAAGTATATATGCATGTGTGTACATATATATGTATTGTATGTATAATATACTTAGTACTAAGTTTGATAGCCTTGGGAATACTTAAGTCATTTGTGTTTTCTAAACTATGTGTTTTTATGAATAAAAATAAAAAAATAATATATTCATGAACAGTATTTCACTGTTTCTATCTTCCATAAGAATTAAATTCATCATTAAATTTGTCCAAAAGCTTTGGTAATCCATAGGAAAGCCTTATTTGTACAGTGTAGATGGAAAACCCTTAGCTATCCCTTGTATCTTCTCCAGCTTTGCCCTGTGTCAAAGCAAAGCTGTCACTTTGATGTGGGTGACCCATGGGACACTGCTCCTGCTGGCACCTATTGATGACAACCACTTTTAATTAGTTGCTTTGCTAAGTCTGCAAATATTGGCTTTAGACTGCCAATCAGCAATATTGAGCAGGTAAGTGTCTATATCCAACATTACCCCTACACAAATTCTTCCCATTCTTACATAAATGTTCAGCACTGAAATGATTAACTCTTACCACAGTAGAGCTCTCATCATTCCAAAGGTCTTATACCAAACATAATTATTTCCAATGAAATATTTCTTACCTTTTCATTTTAGGACCCAATCATGGAATATATGCCTGAGGACAATCTCTCAGACCCTCCATACTGCCCTTAAATTAATTACTAAACAGGCATACAAATTTTAATTAATCATCTTGCCCTATTGTTTTCTAACAAAATGTGTAGCTCAAAAACCATACATAATTTCTCTGGAGAGTCATTCATTATATATGTAGTAAGACTCATGGTCAATGTATCTACTGATTAATTTTCAGAGAGTCCTGAATTCTGAGGAGAAACAACGTTCCCTGCCAAAGAAAGAAAGAAAGCAGTAATTCATGGAGAAACCACCATGTCCCAGAGCATTTAACAACAGCTCCGTGCTGGAGGTGAGGTGAAGGAGTGAATCATGGGAGGACATGCTCTCATGGTCAAACACTCTCCACTGTCATCTCTGCCATTGTTCACCCACAGCTCCCTTTACCATGTTGGTTAAAACAAAAATTATATTTATATTGAATTAAATAAAATTCACTTAGCTATAATGAGTTACAGTGATATAAAATGTAAGCTTCTTAAATTTCACATGTAATAAATCGCTCCTCAGAAGTGATAAATTACAGGAAATCAAGTGATGAAAAGCTCAGAATCTAAGATCATGCTGCTTAGGTTGGCTGTACTCTTGAAAGATATGTTTGATGAGCTACTGTCATTTTATACAGCATTTTATGTAAAAATGATTAAGTGCTCTTTAATAGGTTAGTTGATAAGATTATTTGATTATTTCTCAGGACATAGGGATAATACCTAAAGACCCAGGAAGGGAAGGAGATAATATTTTTCTCATTCTAATGTTTTTAAGTTATCATTTGTTATAAATTTCCATTTCAAATATAGCAGCGTGGTACTCAAAAGATAATCTTAATGAGTGAGACCTAGCAAAATTTTGAGTGTATAGTACATATTAAGCAATACATCATATTCAATTATTTACTGAGAGTAGAAAGCTATCATTTTTGAACATCAGGATGTTTTGGTGCAGTGTCTTGTGTAATGACGAGGTCGGTATTAAAATCTGCATCTTGAAGAAGAGGAAACAGAGACGAGGAGACTTACTAGAAGAGCTGACATCAAGTGGCATGCCCAAGACCACTGACAGAGAGAGCAAGCTAAGCCTCAAGCCAGTCACACACAATTTTGTATGTCTCACAGGTAAATTTTGCCTGTTTTATTAGATAATAAATAGAATTCAGGACAATTTCTCATTCTCGTCTGTCCTTAGAGTTGGAAACAAAATGTGAGTTAGAAAATGGAAATAACTATATATATATATATACATACATACATACATATATATTTACATATGTCAGTAATATAGGTATAGATTTAGATAGATATGTTTTTGTATACCTAATATGTATGTATATTTGCACACACACACACACATACACATTAATCATTTAAATAGTTATAAGGTAGCAGTAACTTAAATAAACCATAAGGCAAATCATATCGCTCCTCTAATTAAAACCCTCCAATCACTTATCACACTCAGCACAATATTTAAAGTATTTACTGTGGACTAAAATTCTATTCATCATCTGGACCCTGAATACCTCTCCAAATGTATCTACTGCTCTCCCATTCTGATTCTGCCCCAGCCATGCTGTCTCTTTTTCTATAACTTTAAATGCCACAGGTGGTTCTGCCTTAGAGTTTTTCACTTAAATATTCCCTTGCTTTGAGCTCTGCACCAAAATTTCCATGTGGACCACTCCCACAATTCATTTTGTCTCCACATTTATTTAGTATGTACCAGGTTCCTCCTAAACACTTTCCATGAATTACCTTACTTAAAGTAAGTTATAATCTGTTTGGTGACATGGGTTAAGAATACTAAGAAAAACAAAACATTGTATGGTATCACTTGTGTGTAGAATCTAAAAAAGGAAGTCAAACTCATAGAACAGAAAGTTAACAAGTGGTTGTCAGGGGTCATGAGGAAATAGGAGGTGGTTGATTAAAGGGCACAAACTCTTAAGTCAAAATGAATGAGGTCCAACTATCTAATGAAAAAAATGATGACTATAGTTACTAACACTGTATTATGTATTTAAAATTTCCTAAGAGAGTCAATCTTAAATGTTCTCACAAAGAAAAAAAGAAAAAGAAAAAGAAAAAAAATAGAATGTTTAAAAATACAAGGCAAAATGAAAATCTCACCCAGTGGTAACATATTATCAAAAACAAATAATGATTGGTTAGAAACAAAAATTTAACTGTGGTGCTTAGTTAGCATCCCATCTCTTCACACACACACACACACACACACACACACACTTCTAAAGCTGTGTTATCTGAAAAAATGTTTATGGACTCTTTTAGTAGAATAGCAAAGACACAGCAAGGTTGGACTCTTCCAACTGGAAAGGCAGTTCTGGGGATAGAAGTAAATTATATAAACTATCAATTGATTATGAATCCAAAGTAAATGTCAGTCCCATTATAATACTTCAGAGAAAAGGATGCTGAAATATAGAATAGCCTGTTGGCTGGCCATGGTGTCATACATGCTGATAAAACAAATGCCCATGTATAGCTCCTTAATGTGCAACATAATAAGCCATAATACAGTGAAATAATGCATTTTATTTTGAATAACTAGAGTCATCACTAATTTGGAAAGGCATGTGTATCCAGAATGTGGACATAAACTATTGTAAAACTCCCAATTTTCAACATTACTTTCCATTCGATATTCCCAACTTCAGTGTTATGTCAAGGAAACATATCAAGGGGATGATTGAGTGCCTACAGGGGTTCCCATGAATTTAAAAGCCAGTTGCTCCTGTTTTGTGGATTTAGTTTTAGCTATTTATAATCCGGGGAACAAAGTCTGTAACTGACCCTACTGCCCCACCCTAGTTGCTCAGCCTCCAAGCTGAGAAAGTTGCCTGCATGATCTCCTTGGATTCACTCCTTTCTGATCGTAAGTCAGTAAGGTTTACTTTAAGAATTATATCCCCAAACAACCATTTCTTCTGATTACCTCTGCCAAAGCTACTATTTTCTCTCATCTAGTTAACATAATAGACTCCTAATAGGTTTCCCAGCCTTGATTCCTTAACCCCTTTAGAGTACATTATCTTTTTAGAGGTGGTGCCAAAACCTCTCTCCTTCATCAAACTAGACAGTCTCCTCTGAGCCCTGTTTGGGTCTCATCCTTGGGTCCTGGCCTTGGCCTGCCGAAGCCGGTGTTAGCAGAGAATCCTGCTAAGTCAGCTCGGCAAGAAGCCCTCCTCCCCGTTGATTTATCTGATCAAGTTCCTCATCTCCCACATTGATGTTGCCGGGGAGGAAGAATATTCCTCTACCCTCCAAGTTCTTCTAGCTGATCTAGTGATCAAAGTAACATGAGATAAATTCAACAGGGGAAAAAACAACAACAAAGTTTAATCATGTACCTACAGGGAACCCATCGACATAGATTCCAAAGACAGTCAGGGACAATGAAATATATATGCCATCCTGAACCAAGGAGAAGGAGGTAGAGCTCTGAAATTTCCAAGGAAAAGGGAAGAAAATTACAGGAATATGAACACGTAAATGTTTGGTAAACAAATGTCTGCAGGGCCACACAAAAACAATGGGACACAGTGAGGAATTGTAACAGACTTTGCACATGCACCCCTGTCTACTACCCCTAGTTCACAGTATAATGTAGTTATCTATGGTGAGAAGACTTTGCTATATCCCTCCCTGTCTCCCACTCCTAGCACAGTATAATGTAGTCATCTATGGTGATAGTTCTCTCCTGGAGCAGTTCCTCCAAATAAACTTGTTTTATGCATTTGGAAGTCGGCAGCAGAGGAAAAGTCAAAGTGTCTGTGAGTCTTTTGGGTCTTGATTGCTTTCAGCTCTGACATAATCTACCTGCCAAAGTGGCAATCCTGGGGCAGCCTGCCCTTGGCCTCTACAATGGCTAAGACCTTGACCTGTGCTTAAACAGATCCCATTAGGCCAGTACATCAAGAATCTCCATATTCTTGATGTCTCTGAGTCATTTCCCATCCACTGACCTCACTTGTTCTTATCTATCTTTGCTGTATTTGGAATTGAGCTCAATTCTCTTCCTGAAGAATTTTCTTTTTCCAACTGCAGTAGTTACTAAATAAAATCTATCATTACTGCTTCAACTAGTATCCAGCTTTGTTTCTCTTTGACAGTAGTCACCATTTTTTAGAAAGTAGTCACACTTTCTAAAATACGACCTACCTCTTTGTTAAAGCCTTTTATTACTTTCCATTGAAATAGAAAGAAATCCAGATTACACACCATAGTCTTCAATATACTGCACTGAAACTGGTTTTTCTTCCATGCTATTCCTCCTTTTCCTCTTAGATTTTTATATGACGGTGTAGGGACTAAGGGCAGGCCACCCCAAGATGTGCTGCTGTGATGTGTTGATTATGTCAGACCTGAAAACAGTCAAGGCCCCAAAGACTCACCAAGACACTCTGACCTCCTCCCCCAGCCAAAAAAGAGTTTAGATGAAGGAACTGCTCCAGGAGGAGAGTTACCACCACAGATGACTACATTATACTGTGAACTAGGTGTGGTGGACAGGGAGGGAGGTGGCTGTTAAAATTCCTCTGTGTTCCTGGGTTTCTGTAGAGCCCAGCAAACATTTCTTTACCATTACTTTTTCATATTCCTGTGATTGCTTCTCTTTTACATTGAAGTCCCAGACCCCTCCCCCATTGTCCTTGGTTCAGGGTGACGTATATACTTCATTGTCCCTGATGGTCTTCGGGATCTCATGTCTGTGGATGCTGCATTGGTATGTAATTAAACTTTTTTGTTCTCTTGTTAATCTGTCTGATGTCACCTTGAGTCTTAAATCAGCTAGAGGAACCTTGAAGAGTAAAGGAAATTTCTTCCTCCCCAACAACTGCCTCTTTCTCAACAGTTAGGGCTTTGTTTAAGTTTCTATTTCAAAGAAAACCCTTCAATGAATTCCTTACCCCATCACTATGTTATTATTCTATATTTTATTTGTTGCTATTCTCAGTGTTTTAAATATCCTCATTATTAATTTATGTGATTATTGTCTGAGTCCTTCCAGTATAACAGGGCCAGGCCCTTGGCAGGTACTGAATAAATATTTTTCACTATCTGCTTGCCTGCTTGTTTGTTCCATAGAGAGGTGAGAATCATAAAGGCAGAATAACATAAAGAAATGAAGACAGAAAACACAGTTACAATCTAGAAAAACAACAAAACAACTTGTTTTGCTCTTCAATAATGAGAACAATTTTTCAAAGGTTTCCATCAGGAATGGTCCACCAGAAGTGAATAAACAGCATACAGAGTAAGACACACACATTCTTAATTCAAGGACGGATCTTAGTTCGAAAGGTTGACTAACCTCTTAAGAACCTAATGTTCTAGATGAAAAGTCACTTCAGGGGGCAATTAGAGGATATACTCATTAAACCAATTATACAAAGGCCATGCAGCAGCATGGGTATAGGAGGTTAGGCAGTACCATTAACAAGTAACCTGGAAAACCAGTCATTTGAACCACTTTGCCTTTGAGGTTACCTCACAGCAAGCAGACGCAAGGCAAGTACATTTGGTTTCAAGTTCAAAGTTATAGAGTACAAAAGATAAAGGAACTCTGCCCTCCCTTCTTATTTAACTAGTTTTAATTTGAACTTCAGTCCAGTAGTTGGGTGACAATGAGGCAAGTCCTAAGGACTTTACAAAATGCTCAAGTTTTTCAAGTTGCAAAAGGTATTTAAAAGAGGTAAGTAGCTTAAAAACAAATGTAAGATCTTCTCTTCCTCTCCCATCAATAATATCCCAAAGTGAACAAAAACACCGATGTTTATGGCTGAAGCTGAGTCCTTAAATCATAAAATTGATGTCTCCTTTTATATAATTGTCGATAGTACATTTGGAGAAGAAAAATCATGTTTAAGAAACTTTGAGAGACTTTGACATGACAGAGACCTACCATGAAGACAAAAATGATTTATCTTCCTATCTTGTGAACAAGATCTATAGCAAAGTAGAGATCTAAACCTCATACAAAGCAATCACAGAGATATATCAGACAAAGTCAGAGGAAAAATGTTCATTTCTCCATGCCTTTCTAACCTCTGCCACCAGTTTCAGAATTAAATTGCTCTCTCTTTTTTTTTTTGGAGTTAGTAATTTGTCTCTTTGATTTCTCAGTTATTGAAAAACAAGAAAAGATCATGATTGCTGAAACTCAGGCAGAACTTCGTGCTTTTCTGAAAGAAAGGAGACCACCTCCATGGAACAGGTGCTGGAGGCAGTGCTGAGAAGTAGTGCATTTAGTAATTCTCTGGGGCTAGATGACCCAATCAATGGTACTGATGGTTTTTCCACATATAAGCTTGATTTTTTTCCCACCTATTACCTAGAGGCTTAATAAATCTGTGGTGCAAAGTTGACTTTGAACAAGGCTTCAATTGACAAAGGTCTGAATAGGAAAGATGGAGATAAATCATGATTTTTTTCCTTTCGAAATTCTTTCTGTTCATGTCAAGTATAAGATTTTAATCCATATGTTTTTTAAATAACATGTCTTTAATATTTATGGCCTGTAAGAAGAAGACAATTATGTTTTAATAGGATGCAATAACAACAGAAGTTACATCTCTGGCTGCTGTGCTTTTAAATCCTGTGAGTTTGACCTGGGGACTTCCTTGAAATCAATGAATAATCCAGAGCATTGAGTAGTTCTGAGGATCACAAACTGATCCTGAAGTTACACAGTCCTCGTTCCCAGTGCCTGAATTAAGTGGCTAAATCATGCTGAGGCCATATGCCTCAGAATCTCTGAAAGTCACCAATAGAGAGAGGGTTTGGAACTCTGTAATTTCTAAGCTCCACACAGTTCTACAATCATGAGTTTCATCATGATTTTTGGCACTTCACAGTGTTATCAAGATCTCTCAGCAAAAAAATTAACCATTCCTAATGACATTCTGTATTTTGAGGATTAATTCCTTTAACTTTGGCAAAGGCTCAGCCACTATTCCTTTGAATATTAGGGATATTTTCCTCCTCACCTTGTTATTTTCTGTCTTCTAAAGTGATTACTATTTTTTAAGTTGAAATTTTTTAGCCTGTCTCTGTGTCTCTTGTTCTCTGAATTATTTCCTGTCTCTGTAGTACAGTCTGTCTTTAGATTGAACAGCTGGTCACCAATTTTCTTTTTATGTGGATTTACACTGTTTTAACATTCAAATGAACAATTGATTTAAAATTTTTTATTTTTATATTGTAGGATTTTTTTAAATTTTCATTTCTCTTTTTAATATTGCCTTGGTCATTTTTTTGTTCTTCTATTACTGGTAAAAATTTAATAGCCATTTTTATTTATTTAAATATAGATATCTATATGCTATGTGTTTTTGAGTCCAAATGAAAACAAATCACACTAGAAAATTTTTTTCTGTGCATTTTTTTGAAGGATTAGAATTGAGAAATAACTCTTAAAATTCATAAGAAAAAGATTATAATCAAGCCAATAAATGTAATAATAATAGCCACTACAGAGAAGGGGAAACATCACTGATGAAAGAATATATGAAAAGAATTTCAAATTCAATACTCAGGGAAATGAAAATTAAAAGTATGAAACAAAATCATAAAGCCAGTAGATTGGTAAAATTTCAAATGTCTGATAATGCCAGATGTTTTCAAAGATGTGATATAGTGGGAATATAACATCAGTAATGGTAGGAGTGAAATTATTAAAAACAATACATAAAATTACTTAGTATCTGTTAGGTCCTACATGCCAGAACATATAACTAGTCAATCTACCTTACAGAAGGTACATACATTATAGAAACTCTTGCCCATGTATACCAGAAAACAAAGTGATTAAAGTAGCATGTTTAAAATAGCAAAAACAAATAAAAACCTAACCCAAATGTCCACAAGAGAATGAATAAAGGCATTACAGTATATTCAAAAAATTCCACATTATGGAATATTTAGAATGAGGCAACAGCAGCTATACACATCAACGCTGATGAGTATTAGAATAATTGTGAGTTAAAAGAACAGGTCACAGTGAAGCAAAACTAAGACAACATGTTGTTTATGGATACATACATATCTTGTAAGCAAGAGAATGATTTTCAAGTAAGTTTAAATCAGTATTGAATGTATCTTTGGAGACCAGTTAAATGGCTATTAAGGGTCAGACAGGGAATTTTACAGATTTTTATAATATTATAATTTTCTTTGACTTGTGAGTCTATAGGTGCTAATGTTACTATTATGCTTCATACATGTTAAATATTTTATATGTATTAATTTAAAATTAAAATATTACTTTTCAAATATAATATTAGAAGAATATATACCAAACCATTAATCCTGTTAATTGTATGGGGAGGAGGGCTTGCTAGATTATAAAGGGCTCTCATTTGTTATACATTATGAATCATAATATTTACTCATACAATATGTCTTTATTTGATAGCTGATTGGACTTTCCTATAAACAAATCTCCTATTCATCATACTAATATATAACCATACCCTGTCTCCTACCTTTATTTTGAGCAGTCTCAATGATCCTTTCTGTTTTCTAATTTTAGCCTAAGTTTTCTGCATTAATTGCTGTTGGGTATATAGCTTCACTTTCTGAAAGATGTATATTCACTGTGTACTTCTTCCTTTCTGCCTGTTTTGCCAATTATTTATTCAATAAATGCATAAATTACCAATTCCCTTTTCAAATTATCTGTTTGCTTTGTACAATACCTAAAGGTTCTAGTGGTGTTAGGTACGTGGCAGCCTAACCTAAATGTTCCTGTTCAGACTGCAGAGGAGAAGGTGCAAGGCGAAGAGTTCCACAAGAAGTTGATTTGAGAGTATTGTCACATGCAAGAATTTCTTAGAGACAAAAAAAAAGGAAGAATTATCTGCACTATCTGTGTGAAAGTAGGTAGATAGCCAGACGTGGTGTGGATGAAATTACAATATTTCCATGTGCATCTCTTGTCTGGCTTTAGTGCATCTCCGTATCAGTAGGTTATTTCCAAGGGTTGGAGAGAAGTAGTCCATCTCCATATCAGTAGGTAATTACAAGGGGAAGTGAGGGCATATCTGGACCAGAGAGGTGGGGTGGGGTCCCTTTTTGTAGCCAGGTCATAAGAAACATGGGCAAGCAGAAGTGGACAACTGCTTGTAAGCAATAAATGGATTTCTCCCACTTTGTTTCTCCTTTTAACTGATTTCGATTTCAAAGATATTTTGCCCCAGGCTGGAAAATATTTTTCCCTGGTGTTACACATGGGCAAGGAAGCAGGGTGGGGACTTTGGCCATTGATTACAGTCAGCTGCTGTTTACATTCAGCTACGTCTGTATTCTCCACATTCCAAGTAAACTGTTCTTGATGGAGTGTGGGGAGTGAGAATGTAGATAACAGACCAGCAAAAACTGTTTAGTTCCAACATGGAGGAGAAGTGGACCCAAACTTCTCCCTAAAATACATTGTATGCTCACTAACATAGTAAACTCATGCCTCCCAGTGCCATGACATTACCTATGAGAACCAAATATATCCCAAAGCTCCCTTTCCTGATGTGTGGAGCAAGCCTGAACTCTGAGAAGACCTCACCTATTCCTGTGAAACCTATCCCCTCTTAGTTAATATTCATCTCCTTTTCCATAAAAAGGCTCCCTATTTTTTCCCAGGCCTCCTCTAAGTCTGCCCGAGTTCAGTTCTCAGGGATGTATTTCTGTTTTCTTCAAACTCTTATTTCCAACAATAAACTCCTAAACCTCAACCACTTTTGTGTCTGTCCTCGAATTCTTTCTCTTGATGAGACCAAGAACCCATCTCAGGTAACATCTGAACACCAATCACACATATTGAAATTTAGCTGAGACCTGTGTATTTCCAGAGTTTCCATCAAACCAAGTCCACACTCTCATTTCAAGCCTTCCCTCTTGGCATATATTATGGGATTGTCCCCAGGACTCAAGAAGAAAATCAGAAACATTGCTGCTTTAGGTGTTTCAAAATGAAGATAACAGACAATGTAAGCATTTTTCAATAAAAAAGATGCCAGCATTTTTCTGAAAAATGGTTCCCAGAAAGTTGTCATATAAATGGATGCTCCATAGCTCTCTAAAATTATTAAATTATGATGTTCAAGAACCTAATATTTTAGGTTAAAAAATCCATTTTTCCTTTGAGCTACAACATTTTCTTTCTTGAATTGTTTTTTCAAGGCATCCAATAAATAAGCCAAGTTCTCTTTAATTACTGAGTTTAGTTATGAAAGGAGAGTGATCAGAGAAAAGGAGGCTGTAGTTGTCTTACTCTGTTCTTTTGTTATCTTCTCCATTTCCTGCTGTGATATAAATGATTCCCTTTTGCTTGCTGACAGTGGCATTTGCTTTGGAGAAAAAAAACAAAAAACAGAAAACAGAACTCCAGCTAGAAAAATATTTATTATTTCAACAAATTGCCACATCTCCAAATCCAACATTTGTCATTATCCTGCAGTTATAACAACATCAATAAGTATGGCCTATCTCTCTGTTATGGAATATCCTTAATACTCAGCTTCTGGAAGGAAGTCAAAGTTATGTTATCAAGAACACCATGGTTGTGAAGTTTGAAATGGATAAGTGGGGTGAAGCTTGAACACATAGTATAATAATAATAACTCACCCATGTTGAAATCATTTAGCAATCCCTGGGTCACTCCTACTTATTGTTCGGAAATTTATCTACTGGCTTAATGTTACTGTCTCTGACACTGTCATAATACTGGCTGATTCTAAAATCTAGAATGATGCTTATTCTAATACTCTGGTCTCTTATTTTCTTTCTTTTATCATTCACCCTGTGAGAAACGCACTCACTAGTCCAAACTCAGAAAGTGGACACAGAGACAGAGAACAGTAGAGCCAGGCTTTAATGATGGTCTTGCAAGAACGGGCGTCTGGTGAGCAGGCGCACCTGGGGAGACTGGCGCCAGTAATTCATCTCCTAGCGCGCCAGTCCCTCCCCTGGTTCCTCATTGGCTGAGTACTACAGGGTTCACATTCTTTCCTGGATGTCCCCTAAGCCAGTTATATTTTCCCCTTGCATTTGTCTTAATTTTATTGGTGGGTTTAAAAAACTCAAATCAAACAGGTATAGCCAGGCCCTTACCAATTCCCACCCCCAACCCCCACTCTCAGCCTGAGCAGCTTCCTGGTATATTTTCCGCCAAGTGGCCCTTTGTTAATACGTTACTGTTCAAATGTTTAAACATCCTGGTGGGAATAAATCACATTTAGGTTTTATGCTCTTTTCTAACAACATTCTACTTCAACGTTAAGTAATACCATGGTCATGATCTAAATCTTACCATGGCAAAGAACTGTACCTTCCAAAATTTCAATTTTAAATATTTCACTCTGACCACCATCTCCTCTCTCTCCAGTCTCACTGTCACTGAAAACTAACTTCCACAATGCTTTGACCCTCTGATTCTACTGCCATTCAGTATCCCCTACTAACGTGCTTACTTTGCTCTTTGCATAGCTTAACTTTTCAGGTCACCCGTTATAGGTTTTCTGAAGCATACACCCTTAACTCAACTGCCACCCTTGCTTTGTTGTAATGTCTTAGTAAGATCCCCAGATCTGATTAAAGCTAAATTCTTCTTTTAAATTTCATCTTCACTTGACTATTAGTTAGGATAAAGGATAAACTGTTTAAACAAAGTGACCACCAAAATAAAAAAGACTTAAACAAGACAGAAGTTAATTTTTTTCTCAAAGATATCAAGATGAGTGGTCGCATGTAGCAGGGAGTCTCAACTCCATGCAGACATTCAGGGACCTAGGTTCCCTTTATCCTTTCCCATTGCTGCAGCATTACCCCACTTTCATGTTTGGAGCTGGGTGCTGTGCATGTCCACGACTCAATTCATATAATCTGGAAAGCAAGGACATATAGGTTAATAATATTCTTTAAACAAATGTGTCAGTAGTTTTCCATCTCACTTTTGCTCACATTCCCAGGTAAGATTTCATGTCAACACCTGTATAAAAAAGAATCTGTGAAATAAAAATTTGTAACTGAATAGACATGCACATAACTTGATTACCACGGAAGAAATTCTGGTGAGAAGTTAGCAGTAGCAGGACTACTGATCTTAAGTGGTCTTTTAATTCTGGTTGGTGATTATAATATTTTTCCTAGGCTTTTCCTTTCTCTACTCATTTTATATGCATTTATAACTTTTTCTTTTCTCTTAGTCACTGAGTAAATAAAGCAATCAGAATATTAATTCTACACACCACAACTCCATATCTACTCATCCATCTCCCTACATTAGGCTCCATATATTACATATAGTTTTTCCCATTTATTACTGAATATGAGTTCTCTGTGATTGTAACCAAACTCATCCATGAGTACATTAGATCCTATCTGCTTTCACCAGACTAAAATTGTATCTCTAGGAATTTTCTTATTCTACATGATAAATTCCCCTCTTTCAATTGGATCATTCATGTCACCATAAAAATATATTTATGGTAAATACTTGATATATATATGATATATATTTATGGTATGCGATATGGTATATTTATATGCCATCTTTAAAATAAAGGAACCTCTCTCAGTTCCATATATGATTCTAGTTGCACTATTTCTACTCCTAATTACTATACAGCTGCTTGAAATGGTGGTCAATAAATGTCTTTGTTTGCCTTAACACCTCTCCATAGATGTAGATACAGACATAGGTATAGATATCTTTATTTGCCTGCACCAAAGCTACTGTTCTCAGAATTGCAAATGACATCCATCTTGCTAAATCTAATGACCAATTTTCAGTGCTCATCTTATGTGACATTTCAGCATCATTTAACATGATCAATCCACCTAGGAACATTTCATTAGGCATGCATGATGCCACAGTCTCCTTGTTTCTTCTACTTCACAAGCTAGTCTTTCTCATTCTCCATCTTTATCTCCCTGCTGCTACTGACTGGATGTCTCTTTGGACCTCTTTGTTTTTTTGTTTCACACTCAGTCTTATAGTAATCTCATCCTGTCTGACGGCTTTAAATAATATTCACATGTTAAAGAATCCAGACTTGTGTATCCTACAATGCACTCAATAATTCCCCCTTAGATGTCTGTCAGGAACCTGAAATAAAATATTACCAAAACTCAAAATCCAGGTCACTCCCCAGGGATCTGGCCCCATCATTCACCAGGTGCTTCCTGAGTCACTGGTTTTGAAGCACAGAAAGCTTAACTATCAGAAGGACAGTCAGCGCAAAGGTAAGGAACTCTTCCCAAATCTGCCTTGCCTCCTGATGGGGCTGAGGGACAGGTTATATACTATTGGCAAGGAATATGGGGGTTAGGGCAGAAACTGGAGGGGTCTTGAAACTTTTCAGAATTAAGCACCAATCCCAACTTCCTGGTGCTGCCTGAACGGTCTTGGTGTGGTTCACCCTGACCCCATATTTGGTATCAGCTCAGCAACACAGATATTATCAGCCATCATCAACCTCCCCTTCCCAGTCCTGTAATCAGCTTCAGGGGAGATGACAAAGGACAAGATAAGGTACTGGTTCTTGCAAGGCCACACAGCCTGGACGGTGATCATGGAGGGACAGGCTGGTGAAGGTATAAGTGAATAAAGAAATAGATAACTGCCTTCAGTAGCATGTTTAAAACCAGCCTCTTCACCTTCACCCCTAGATCTTGTCCTCCAGTCTCAATTAGTAATGACTCAGTCCTCCTAGTGATTGAGACAGAAAACAGAGTTATCTTTGATACACGACTTAACACCCCACATTCATTCATTCAGCAAATACTATTGGCTTCAATTTCACAATATATACAGGTTCTAAATATTTTTTTCACCATTTTTTCACCACTATCAGCACTCCAGTCTAAGATACTACCATTGCGTCCTAACTTCTCTCTGCAGTCATTCTTAACAAGATGGGCTAAGTAATTCTGACAAAATTAAAGACAAGTCATGACAAGCCTCAAGTGGCTTCTCATCTCAGAGAAAAGTCTTGAGCACATACAATGACCTCCCTCCACTCCCCATTCTGATTCCAACTCAGTGGTTCAGAGCAGGGGCTCAGGAGCCTGATTTCTTAGGTTCATATGGTGGTCCCAACACCACCAGGTGCTATTTAAATTCTGTGTTCCTCAGTGTCCTCTTCTGTATAATGAGAATAATAATACTTACATCGTTTGTTTTTTTTTTTAGAATGCAATGAGTTAAATATAAGCACCTAGGAATTGCTGACATACCGCCAGTGTTCAGTAAGCATTTGTTTCCAGCTTTCCTTCTCTCACTCAGTCCCTTCTTCTCAGTGAACTTATTGATCTGTAGATATGTCTAGTATTTCCTCACCTTGAAGGCCTTGTACTTTTCATTTTCTTTTTTCAGGTTTCAAAACCCCCATATAGTCTCATGACTTCTATCTCCATTTCATTTTGGTCTTTGCTCAAACTCATCTTATTAGTGAGGCTTCTTGCCCACCATATTTAAAGATAAATCTCCAACCTTAAACAGCCCTCCCACTCTCATCTCCTATATAAACTTGTGTAACTCTGGGGAGAAGAGATCCCAGGGAAAAATATCTAGCTGAAACCGAAATCAGTCAAAGGGAGAAATAAAGTTTAAAACCTATTTATTGCTCACAAACTGCAGTCTGGGGCCATTTCTCTCTCCTGGTTCAGCAGAAGCAAGTGAAACCTCCCCCCAGCCTCTCAGGTTCAGATAAGCCCTTGGTTGCCCAGGTAATTACTCACTGATATGGAGATGAACTACTTCTCTCCACCCCTTGGAAAGACCTGTTGATATGGAGATGCACTAAAGCCAGGTGAGAGATTGTGGAATATTACAGTTTTACCCACAGCTTGTCTGTCAAGCACATATTCACTATGCTTTCCCTAAACCTAGTAAGATGTGCAAATGCTCAATATAATAGTAAATATATGTTGAATAAATGAACAAAATATAATTTACTGCATATTCACTATTTCTCAGGCACTGTGCTCAACTTATATATTATATATTTATCGTATTTTGTCCTTATAACAATCCAATTAAGCAGATATGTATTATAACCTCTTAAACAAATGCAAAACCAAAATCTCAGAAAATGTGTATAATTTGCTCAAGCTTCTTGGGGAGTCCTGCTCATGTCTGTCTTTCTGCCTAACAAGATCACAAAACTAGAAACTGATAGAAATTAGACTCAGACTGATGTCTTCATGATTCTATGTGGGGAAGTTGGGGTTCCTGTGGCCAGGATCCTCACTGAACTTAAACCACCTGATGATGTAACTGGCCTGTTGCTAGGCTACCGCTTTCACAACTTTAGGCAATAAGCTATTATTGCACTGCATAGAGAGCTCAGCCCAGTGCTCTGGGAGGAGGCAGAGATGCTAGAGCTCCACCTACCGCTGGGAGAACAAGATGGGTAATAAACCCTTTCACCTCAAAGAACATTTACTGTTGTTTTCCTTGGTCACATTGAATCCATAGCGAACTTGCCCGGAGCTGAAACCCATTGGCAAGACATTCTAATATGCATTATATATGGTCCTTTAAATAACATGTCAAGTTAATTTATATGATTTTATGTTGTAAATAAATTAAGGTCACATATACTTTATACCTAGACATTAATATATACCCTGGATGATATTTAAAAATGGAAACTTGTATTTATTAGTGTTGTACCATATTTAAAAAGTGCTTAAAGATATTTTGTACATATCTGAAAAATTTTAAATCATATCACAAAAGAAATCAGCTGGTTTTAATGAATTACTCTGATGAAAAAGCACGCATCATTAGAAATGTATTAGTATGGTATCTAATAAATATTTTTACTGTTAACATAAGTACATTTTATGTAGTCAAGAACTATATAGAAGTTTTTGAAACTCTGACAGCATGTAAACTCAAATGTACAACTATAGAAAATAAATTATTTGATAACTATATGAAGAATATTTCCCCATAATTTGAAAATAAAGACAATAATCATTTGATCAGGGATGATTGCATCAAGTCTTCTAGAATGAGGAGACTTAGTTAGGTTAAAGTTCATGTGAATTACTCTGAAACTGCCCTAAGATTTAAAAAGGGTAAATATTTTTAGGAAGTTGACCTATACTATTACTGAACTAAAAAAATTGGTTCTCAGAAATATGGCAGAAATTGAGAAGAATTACAATTTTCTCATTAAGGAGATAATTACCCAAATAGGAATGCAATTACACAATGATGAACAGTTGTAAAAGATAGATTCAATTTTACTAGTGAGAATTGAAAAGCTGTCAGAGAAAGTTCCAGAGGGAACAAAAGAAGCACTCACCATGGTCACAGATTTCCACTATTGTTAATGACAACTATGAACATTTTACCTTTTAAAAGATACCTGCTGAGCCACACAATGGAAAGAGATCTGGGAGGAATTGATGGTTTCACACATTCAGCCCATTTTAATACTCACTGATTTGAGAGAAAGTGAAACGTAAGAAAAATGGTCAGCTATTCCATCGTAAAATATCTCAAATTATCTCATGGCAAGGTATTTTTCTTCCTTACTGACTAATCACTTAGTTTTGTTTGTTTGTTTTTTCGGCTATTCTCAAGATTTTTGGTATTTTAGCAATTATTTTAGGTTTTTTATTTTCTCACTTGGGCTCATTTTATATTTAATAAAATTTAATAAAGTAAGCTTTATAAGGCTGGCTTATAATTTTGGAGAAACCCTATTTGACAATAATAAATTTTGATCTGTTTACATATTGGTTAACATCTGTGGCTAAAATTGTAATATTTCCAGAATCTCTTGCCTGGCTTTAGTTCATCTGCATATCAACAGGTGTTCCTCAGTGGCGGAGAGTAGTAGTTCATCTCCATATCAACAGGTAATTACCTGGGCAACTGAGGGCTTATCTGAACATGAGAGGTTAGGGAGAGGTTTTGCTTGCTTCTGCCGGAGCAGAAAAGAGATGTCCCTGGACTGCAGTTTGTAAGCAATAAACGAATTTTAAACTTTATTTCTCCTTTTGACTGATTTTGGTTTCAGAGGTATTTTGCCCTGTATTTCTTCTCCCCGAAGTTACAGCATCTATGATACCAAGTAGTGTGTATCCACCAAACTACAAACAAATCTTGGGTAGGATTCATTGTAATACTACAAGGAGAGATACCAGAATGTTACCCCTAAATATACTACTTTGGCATATGGGTTATTTTGAATCAAAGGCCATCAAGAACCAGCAGACCAGAAAAAAAAATCTATAAATAGGGCACAGATTTTCCAAGAGATTTCTGTTTGTAAAGAGATTTCTGATTGGGTCCCTCCCCCATACCAAGAAGAAAATCATAACAACTCTTAGTAATGGGAAGGTGAATCTATAAAACAAACCTTGCTAAAGAACTCTTGCTTACATATTTGTTCTTGGTCACATTCCCATAACTTTATAACTTCCCTCTTGGCCCAGAATCCCAAAAAATCATTTTTCTTCCTTTATCCTATCATATAAAGCTTAATTATCTGACCACAGCTTTGAGCCATATTTTTGTGAATTCAATACATAGTGAATTCAATGTGATTAACATTTTTTCTCTTGTTCATCTGTTTCTTATCAGTTTGATTCACAGCCTCCAGCCAATGCACCTAAAATAGGTGGAAAAATAGTGTTTTTCCTTTGCTTCTGCCTTTCTGACCTAAGCCTACCTGCTTCATTCCTGATTTATACACATCGAAGTTCAAATACCAGGAAGATCCCACTTTCTGATCTATTTTCTCTAAAATAATAGTCACTGCCCTCTCAAAATCTGTCACCCCCTAGCTTTTGTACTGATTCATTTTCCTCTATGCCACTTATCACTATTTGTCATTATATTGTACACTTAATGCATTTATGGTATGTCTTTCCTCCTAGAATATAAGATTTAGAAGTATAGGGTTAAGCTCGCTGATTAGTCCCAACAACTAGAACGCTGTCTACAATGTAGCAGGTGATTTATACATAACTGTTGAAAAGATGAATGGATCCCTCCTTCCCAATTAATTCTCATAAGCATTTTATTTTTCTGTCGATTAGAAACAAATCTGCACCCTCTAGAAAATTAAAGGCAAAAAATAAAACAACCTGAAAATTTACTAAATGGTTAAATTAAGGTCAGGAAAGAATGAAGAGTTTAAAGGTAAAAACATGAGTCTGTTTTAAGGGCAAATGTTTTGTGCTTTTTTTTTACATTATCTAAAATTAGTATTTCTCTTAGTAACTGGTATGATCTCACCCAAGCAAAAGAATAAGAGGACAGGGAAAAAGAAAACAAAGAAGACCAAATCTTTATTTTTGGATGTCTATTATACTTAGCACCAAGTTTGTGAATTTTAGGCACATTATTATTTTAAGCTGCACAATGGCTGTGGTATAACAGAAGATATATTATGATCTCTGTTCCTGGTTCCTGGAACACCTAAATGATAAGAGCATTAGGAGCATCTTTTGTTCCATTGACGTGAATCTGAGTTCACTCCTGGGTGGTTCCTGAATGGGGGCTGGTCACCAGAAAGACCAAGCCATGATGAGAAGCTTGAAATTTTCAGCCCTGTGCCCCATCCTCCAGAGAGGTGAGAGGCACTAGAAGTTAAATTAATAATTTATCATTCCTACCTGAGAAAGCCTCCTTAAAAATCCCCATAGTAGGGGGTTTGGAGAGCTTCCAGGTGCTTAGAAACATCCACACCAGTAAGGGATTCTAACTGCACAGGGGTGGAAGATTCTATGCTTGGGGCTGTCCCGAACCTTGCCTCATATGTCTCTTTAACTGGCTGTTCATCTGTATCCTCTGTCATATCCTTTAATAAACTAGTAAATGTAAGTATTTCCTTGATTGCTGTGAGCTGCTCCAGAAAATTAATGAAACCTGAGGAGGGGGTTGTGTGAACCTCCAGTTTGTAGCCAACTCAGATAATAGTTTGGGTAACACAGGGACCACCTATGTGAGGCTGGTATCTGAATGTGGTGGAGAGCAGTCCTGTGGGACAGAGCTCTTACCTTATAGGATCTGACACTGTCCCTAAAGTAGACAGTGTCAGAATTTAGTTAAACTGGAGGACACACAGCTGGTATTGTGGAGAATTGCCTGGTGTGGGAAAAAACCTACACACATTTGGTGACCCAAGTGAAAGTGTTTTGTGTGAAAAGTAAAGACATATTTGGGAAGAACTTGTTTTTTCCTACATAGGAAATGGAAAACTGAGTTTAGTTTTTTTCTTTATCATGGCTGTGGATGAAGTAAAGCTTCCTGTGGCCAGGATTCTCACCTAGCCCTGGTTGGGTAGCTCACTACACACCTGTGGGCAATACTTTGTTATTGACTCTATATAAAGAGCTCCACCCCATGCTCTGGGCGACGTGGCGGTGCGGCGACACGGCTGCCGGAGAGCAGAGACTGGAGTGGCAGCAGTGCCGAGGACATAGACTAAAATGGCTGCAGGCACAGAGAGGCCCAGAGGCAGAGACCAGCTTGCAGCATGCAGACTCGCTCTGAGTGGACAGGATTCTAGTGATTAACCTGTCACCATGGGAATAGAGTTGGGTGTAAACCTTTTCACCCCAAAAACATTCCATTGTTATTCCTGGGTCTCATTGAATCCATAATGAACTTGCTTGGGGCTGAAACCTACTGGCAAGACAATGGCCCACAACAACAATTTTCAGAATAAGAACACTGGGGCCTAACTTGCTTAATATATTTTAAAAAGAGATAGAGGCAGAATTAAAACTAGGCTAACCTGACTCAAAAGGCTGAATTATTTTCACTAACCCTAATGCTATTTCATTCAATTCAAATTTCATTTAAGCAATTCTTAGATAGCACTTAGGCTACATTTGAGAAAGAGGGATTGTGGGAAAAGTTGGGGTTCCTATGGCCAGGATCCTCACTGAACCTAAACCACTTAATGATGTAACTAACCTGTTGCTAGACTACTGCTTCCACACCCACAGGCAATAAGCTACTATTGACTGAGTCACTATATAAAGAGCTCGGCCCAGTGCTCTGTGCAGACGGCGGAGAGGATGAAGGATTACAGGCCTGCAAACTGTTGGATGCAGATGTAACTAGTTCTCGACCTACCATCGGGAGAAGAAGCCGGGTAATAAACCCTTTCACCCCAAGAACGTTCTACTGTCATTTCTTTGGTCACATTGAATCCATAGTGAACTTGTCCAGGGAAAGACAGGGATAAGGATTAAACAGAAAAATGTTTGAAAGAATGTTACATTATAGAAATAACTGATTAAAAACAATCAGTATCCCTTTTGATAGCAGAAACATGCAACACAGTCCCACTTTTTCTTTCCTCTTTTCCCAATTTAAGGTACACCAAAACTGAAATCTGAAATTAAAGAGAGCTGGAAAAGTGAAAGCTTTTGGTGTCTCTGTGGAGGGTTTCAGCCCCAGGCAAGTTCACTCTGGATTCCATGAGACTGAATAATGACAACGGAATGTTGAGGGTGAAGTGGGGCTTATGCCAGGCTTTATTCTCACAGTGGGGGTCGAACACTAGAGTCCTGTTTGCCTCTGGCTCAGCCTCTGCCAGAGGTTCTGTCTCTGCTCCAGGATCTCCTCTCTCCTGCTTTCTTGCTCTATCCTCTAGTCTCTGCTTTGCTCCAAGAACTGGGCAGAGCTCTTTATATGCCAACACAGCCAATGGCTTATTGCCAGCAGGTGTGTGAGCACTGGCCAATGCAGTAGGCCAATTACATCATAGAGTAGACGAGGGTCAGGTGAGTATCCTGGCCATAGAAACTTTCATTTTCCCTACATTTGAACACAGATTTTCAGATATTTGCAGTGGTATTTTAAGAAACTCTGAAGGACTGAGAACTTCTCATAATGACCCTCACTCACATGCCCTTTTCCCCCACACTGTTTCTTTCCATCTTTTCCTACACTGGACTTTACTTCCCACAACTTTTTCCTTGCACCACTTGATAAAATCCGAATTGCTAGAGCTCTGGCTGCTAATCTGCAAAAATATTTCTCCTTTTTCCAGGAGCTATCTTTGACTAAATGATTTCTGTAATCAGCTTATATGACTTAGCCCTCTCTGGCCCCAGGCCAACTGTAAAATTTGCACCTAGTTTCTCCAAAGTAGAATGTTCTTTCACAGGTGCTTCATGCTTGGTGTTTTAAAATAAAAGTTTATGCTAACAATGCTATGGCCGACTTCCCTTCCAGAGTGTGTTTTCCCATGGGAGTTTATTGATAAGGCAAAGCTTCCAATGCAGTGAAACATTGTCGTCAAGTTTGTCCTAAGTGGGTTACAGGTGTAACTCCAGATATTGACTTCGTTAGATATTCCTCTGTACAGCCCCAGCTGATAGGGGCCTGAGGGCACTCTCCGCCAGCCTAGCAGGCAGGGAGAATGATGAGCAACATCTATTCTGCTGTGATGTGCTGAACATTCCAGAGCTGGGAATCTGTCTGCTTTAGCAGCCAGTCTCATTGTGTCTCTGCCCACCAGGTGACAGGTCCCTGGGGAGCTGCTGGAACTTTTCTTGGTCCAGGTGCTGGAGGGGCATGCTGTGCAGGATGAAGAGCAGCCAGTTAGAGTTGTGAACAGAGAGGCTGTCCTGAGACTCCTCAGCAGACAAAACTCCAGCTAATTCACCTGAATGGCTGAATTCACATTTAGGTGCTTCTGTTTCTTTATTGCTAAGGCCTGTTTAGTGGTATGGAAGCTAGCAGCCTATGACTGCTCTAACCGTGCATGCTTACTCTGGACTTAGAGCTTCACCTTTTCTCTGAGATGTCAAATCTGCTTCCAGTTTATTCTTATGATCACCAGAATGTTTAACATTACATATGTCAATGAAAGCAAATGAATTATTAGATTATTTAAGTAAAAATTCAGAAGTATAAACTTAGAAATGATTTCAAAGATGTTTTAAAATTATCATCAATTTTGTAACCCATTTTTTGTTTTCTGTTGTTTCTGTTAATAGCATCTTTGACGATCTTCAAGAGATTGTCATTAAGAATCTTAATCAGGTATTCTGAAAAACTACTTCAAGTATAAAAAAGGTCATTCTGATATAAGCACAATTTTTCTCATTAAAAATTTAAGAGTATTTTATTTAAAAACTTGTGACAAACTAAATATTTAATATATTTATTTAAACTCAATTTGTTTTATCAGAAAATGAAATGAATCTTTTCTCCAAGCTTCTTATATATAAATGGCCCCAAATCCAGTCTACCCCACTATGCCTAGTAAATTTTATTATTTTCTATGTATGGCATAATGTAAAGACCTTTGTGAAGCCCCTACCTAGAGTATTTGTGGAGGCTCCTTGTCTCTAGGCTTTGGATATGTATTTATTGAATGTTTGAATGTTGCATATACTTTGACTGGAAAGGTCCTGTGAAAAACACAGCCAACTTACACTGTGATAGTTACACCAGATAGACATAGTGATAGTTACACCTTGCGTGCTGTACTCTGACAAAGAACATCTAAACTTACTCAAGATGGATAGAAGATAAATAGGTAGGCAGATGTATGGATGGATGAATAGGTGACTGATAGAAGAGTAAGTAGATAGATGATATAAATATTTTAAGGAAAAAGTTTAGGCATCTTGATTTGTTGGTAGAGAGAAATTTTCAATAAGCAGAGCTTTCCATTACAACTTCTAATCATATGATGTATAGATTGCCTTTTCTATCCTGTATTTCAAACATAGTTCATTCACCTTCTATGGTGGCCTTGGGATTGCTTGTGTCCTGTATCGATGTGACCATTTTGGTATCAAATAGTAGGTTTTTAAGTTTATTACTGTTATATTTTCTTTTTATTTTTGTAATTTGACATAAAGCTTGCTTGAACAAAGAATTAGGTGAATATTAACTATGTGAAAATTATTAATTAATATGTGAGCATGGAAAGTGGTAAAATAAGTAGGTAGCACATAGATGTGTAGTTTAATTTTTTTTTCAGAAAATGAGTCGTTCTCAAGTTCATCCCTATGATAAATTTACTTATTTTAAATCTTAATACACCTTACATATGATGAAGGTTTCAATGTGATAAATAATTTAAGCTTTGAAGAAGCTCAAAAAAGATGATCATAGAGGAATTATCAGTCCCTAAGAGCAAGTAAAAAATCTTTGATAATATTATCACCAATTCTGTTTATGATTAATCTGAATGGCAGTGTAGAGCTAATGGGAAATGGAGTATCAAGGAGCTTATTTTAAAGGTTTTGAATGACTATCCATCTACTTAAGAAATGGTGATGGTATATGAAAACAGAAGTATATTTAATTATGAAATCAACATTATTTTTACAATGTGCATCATTTTGAATCACTCTAATTTTTGATTTGCTTTGTTAGGCAAAGAAGCTGAAGTTGCTAGTAGTTGAAAAATCTGGATGAATAAATAGATATAAACCAATACAGAGGCCAAACTTTTAAATTTTGGAAAAAAGCAAGCCTAGCTGAAAAGTCAGTGTGAACAAGTAAATATAATAAAATTCAAAAAATAACTTTCTACTGTATCATGCTTCCGATACTCATTACCATTGAGTACGTATCATTGCTATGGCTGTGAAAGGCAAGAGAATGTCTGTAAAGGATCAGGTACCCGAAGTGTTATTTGCAAAAATGGTTTTTGGCTGTTACTGAACAAAATCTGAGTGAGTAACTAGGGCCACTTGGAAAATGACAATTCAATAAATATCATTAAAATGTACTTTGAAGATAATTAAATTAAAATCAAATGCGTGTGTCCATTCCTGAGCAAAACTGAACCTAGAGAATTCAGCTCAATTTTGTTCTTTATAATATGATAAGAATTTTATTTTACTTATTAAACTTCACTATAAAAGTACATAAGTATTGCTAGGACATGATAAAGAATCACCATGAGAAATAAGGTGAGCTATTTAGAGAGAGAGACAGAGGAAATATACTTGCTCAGTAATAGCCCCTTACCTAGCATTATACCAAATATCTAATTTCCCTTTACCTGATAAGGACAGGCCTCAACAGATAAGCTGGCAATTATTAATACTGAGAGACTTAAATAATTAGGAACAATCTATTTTATGCACAAACACAAACAGAATTCGTACCAAAACTTGTCTTTTTGGGTAATTGCAGAATAGAGTATGAATTCAGCAGCTCAAACGATCCATGGTGACTTCAAAATTATCATTCCAAAATACAATTCTTTATCTTTACCAAAAATCTACTTATTCTTTCCTTTTTCTCTCTCCTATTTTGATTAATTACAGAGCCATTACCCAATTTTCTAAGCAAGAAATTGAGGAATCATTTGAGAACAGAGATTTTTTTTTAAGTTGAGGTTTAGAGTTGAGTGCCACGGTCTTTTTGACAACTTGGGTAAGTTCTACTCCCCAGTTACTGAATCCAACATTAATCTAGTGTTGCTGTGAAGATATTTTGATAGATGTGATTAAAATCAGTAATCAGATGACTTAAAATAAGAGACTATCCTAATCTGCAGCCTCAGCCATGCCTGAAAGTTCCAGTCAACCCTATCTAACAGCCTCCATATATAATTGTGTGAGCCAATTCCTTGTAATAGACAAAGATACATATGATGCATAGACATGGATTTTGCTTCTGTGCTTGAAACCTGACTGACACATCAGGGATAAGTTTCAGGGTATCTGAGAAAACTACATGAGATTCTGAAAACTACCTGAAGAGGAGGGTTTCACAATCACTTATACAGACTCTTCCTTTTCATGTAGCCCCCACATCTAACTGGACAAAAAGGTACTTTGATGTCCAGCTTCTTAAAATTACTTTAATTCATCCCTTTTACTTATTTCACACTGCCACTGCCTTACTTCATGCCTCTATTAATTTTCTTTTGTACCATTGTAACAGCTTTGTTACTCTGGCCTCTAGCTCTAGTTCCTTCTCCCTTGCACACCACTCTCCATACTAGTGAGAAAGCAATCTTTATCAAATCCAGTCTCCACCAGGCAAGTGTTCCCTCTCACCCAAACTCTGGAAATATGAGAACAAGGCTCTGCAAGACCAGACACTTTCGATTTCTAATTTCAGTTACTTTATATTTCCCATATGGTCTAGGGGTCCTGCTTCTCTGAAGTTATTTATAACCTTTAAATTGATATACATTTTTGTATGTTGTTCTCTTTGCTAGAACGTCCACTTTTCTTATTCCACTTGTCTAAAAAATTTCCTTTCCTCTGAAACTCAGGAAAAAAATGCAACTCTTTGGGAAGTCTTCTCTACCCTCCCAAAGCACAGATAAAAACATTTTTCTCTCTCAATCCATGCATATCTGTATTTCTCTATTATCTGTCAGCTATCTAGCTATTAATATATGTACCTATATGTCTATCATCTATGTAATTTTAATGCTCTGATTGAAATATGAGCATGTGCAGGGTAGGACTATCTTTTATTATTCATCATATTTCCAGATACCACCAGTTTAATTTCCAGAGTATAGTAAATCTCCATTTTATTTTGAATGAAACTTGTAGAAATACCTACATTACATCAGTATTTGTATCAAGTAGGATTTTGGAGTGTTTTGGGGCTAAAATAATTTTTGAAACTGCTCAGACATCTGCTTCAATTCACAGAAGCTATTCCATGAATGTATATTTTAAGTGCTTTTAGTTAAATTGTTGAATCATTGACATTTGAAGTTTGTATAAGAATAAAATTTATGAATTACTACATTTTCCCCCCAGATTTGCCTCACATTTTTTTTTTTTGATAATTATTTTTTATTGAAGGGTAGTTGACACACAGTATTACATTAGTTTCAGGTGTACAACACAGTGATTCAACATTTATATACATGATAATTCTAGGTACCAGCTATCACCATACCAAGTTGTTACAATATTTTGACTATATTCTTTATGCTATACATTACATCCCGGTTACTTATTTATTTTACAATTGGAAGTGTGTTTATATATATATATATATATATATATATATAAATAAATTTTTTTATTTTTATTTTTATTTTATTTTATTTTATTTTTTTTTGTGAGGGCATCTCTCATATTTATTGATCAAATGGTTGTTAACAACAATAAAATTCTGTATAGGGGAGTCAATGCTCAATGCACAATCATTAATCCACCCCAAGGCTAATTTTCGTCAGTCTCCAATCTTCTGATGCATAACGAACAAGTTCTTACATGGAGTACAAATTCTTACATAGTGAATAAGTTACATGGTGAACATTACAAGGGCAGTCATCACAGAAGCTTTTGGTTTTGTTCATGCATTATGAAATATAAACAGTCAATTCAAATATGAATATTCATTTGATTTTTATACTTGATTTAGATGTGGATACCACATTTCTCTATTATTATTATTTTTAATAAAATGCTGAAGTGGTAGGTAGATACGAGATAAAGGTAGAAAACAGAGTTTAGTGTTGTAAGAGAGCAAATGTAGATGATCAGGTGTGTGCCTGTAGACTATGTGTTAATCCGAGCTAGACAAGGGCGATAAAACATCCCTGTATGCAGAAGATTTCTCTCAGAACATGAGGGGGTGAGGTTCTAAGCCTCACCTCTG